>NW_024039085.1:1257500-1482500 GCF_016077235.1 Cyprinodon tularosa | reverse complement strand
TGTCTATGCTGTAATCCGTATCCATTTACTGCTTTAGTAATTTCAGCACATCTTACCACCTATATGAATACCAATAATTTAGTGATACTACACACTTAGTGATCATTTAAGATTTTGTGATACAAGAACACTTTTCTTTCAGCCTTTATTTGAAAGAATTTCCTTGGGCACTACTGGAAATAACTTGCTTGTTATTTGCCTAAAATCTGCATAGAAATAAATAAGTAATCATCCAGATTTATATCTTTGGATTAAGGACATTGCACAATCATTTTTGAAATTATTGGGAGTATATGGAGAAAAATAAAAACGTAATCTTTTATTTTTGATTAATTTTAAAAATCTTAGCCTTCTAGAATTATCTATGAAAGGTGAAATAATAAAACGCATGTGTGTTTGGGAAGTGCACAGAAGGATTTTCTCTTAGCACTCTAACTGCATGTGTATGTTGAGGGGGGAGGTTAGGGCTCAGCCCTAAGATGAATGAATGTGATAAAAGGAAAAGTTACTCCCATTTGAATTAAAGCTCAGTTTGCTTGCCATATCGTTGTTAACAAGTGAAGAAAATAGAAACGTAATGTTTAGATTCACTGTGTGGAAATATTTGTTCAAGAAACACATATTTCTAGATTTTATTTGTTTTATTTTTTATCTCATTTTTGACCACACAGGCAGAAGGTTTGGGGCATTCTAACTTCCATTGGTGCATGACCCCTCCCTTCATTAGAAGCTTCTATCACCCACTGTAGAGATGGTGAAGCGATGCTGATGGATAGAACCGTTTTTATACTTATTCTGGCTGTAGGCCTATGCATGCATGCACTACCATGCCTACAGAGCAGTGTGGAGCACCACTGTTCCAGTAAATCTCATACTGGAGTTCATTAAACTTAGAAGAAGAAAAAAGTCAAACAGGAAAACAATCAGTACCATTCACCAATAGGTGGTGCTATGGCTGAGATGAATAATTGGTAGCTAACACTGAAGGAACAAACACTGAATCCTTAAATGATTGTCTTTTAATATAAGTTTTGCCATGTTTTATAATTTCATTTTACATTTTATCCTACATTTTTTCAATTCCCTGTCTAGATGTATAAACAAAGCAAGCTGTCTTAATATTCCTCAATGTTTTTTTTATGGATTTATTCATTTGAGGTAACATTAAATGATTTGGACTATTGCAATGAACAGCCACACGTCAGCATTGCTTGCTTATGAAACAACTTAGCTTAATTTAAATACACTGCAGCCGAGTCAAGAAATTTCATATTAATTTCACTTTAAGAGCTTTTACACAGAGATTTGGTTATCTAAAGTATTTCATTTTATACAGCTAGTTGCCTTCGTTTTGAGTATTTTAGATGGAAAATGTTTTCGAGAAAAGGTGCACAGATGTACAAGAAAGATGACAGTGTTGAGGACTGACCTCCTCTGCAGATAAATAGCCTGCTCTATGGTTACACCACTCATCACCCTTACCTTTTTGTAGTTTTATGCTATTTTTAAAATATTGAGTTAATGCCACTATTTCAATTATACAGTAGTAAATAGCTCAAAAATACGAAAAAGTCAGGGTGGCAAGTGGTGTAATAATAGTAGACAAGACACTTCATCAGCAGAAGAGGCCAGTTCTCACTTAACAGTCATCTTACTCTCACAAATGTACTGTCAACGCATTGTAAAAAAAACGGTTTCAGACTCCAAGCCGAGTAACAACTTTTGAAAGATCTTTCATTGATCTATCTTACTCTCTTCATTCATTTTCTTTTGTGATGCTCCAAATTAAGAATATTTATCAATAATAATCAATAGCTGACTTATCTGTACTTCTGCAGATGATAAAACACGAGTTGCGATTGGAGAAAACCAGGAGTACATCAATGCAAGCTACATCCGCATGCAGGTCGGGGCAGAGGAGTTCTTCTATATATCCTGCCAGGGTCCTCTGCCTTCCACAGTGCAGGCCTTTTGGCAAATGATCTGGGAAAACAAATCAGACATCATTGCCATGATGACACAGGAGGTAGAACGGGGAAGGATCAAATGTCACAAGTATTTGCCAGAGAGTCAAAGCACATTTTTGACGGCTGGTAGGTATCAGCTGCACCTTGAGAATCAGCAGTTCCTCAACTATTTCCACATAAAGGTCATTCGCATGGTGGAAACACAGGTGAGAAAAGGGCATAATGTTCTTAAGTTCTGTGATTAATTGTAGCATTCTTTCAAGACAGAGATTTGACTTTGTGTCATTCCAGACTGGTGAGACACACTTTGTTCACCACCTGAAGTTCACGCATTGGCCGGACCACGGCGTGCCGCAAAGCTCTGAGCAGCTGGTGCGCTTTATCCGTTACATGAGGGCAGTGCATCATGAGGGGCCGATCACCGTTCACTGTAGCGCTGGCATCGGACGGACAGGGGTTCTTATCTGCACCGACATTATTCTGCACCTCATTGAGAATGACTTGCCTGTAAGTGGACCTGAGTTTGATTCATTTATACATAAACAGGATTTGTTTTATACCTAATTTCAACCTTGTTAAGAAAAAGGCTAATGATTTACTTCAAAAAGCTTAGGACATTGCTTCAATGGGAACCCTTAGTGGATAAATGATGACTATTGCTGTGAATGTTTGCATCCTGCAGACCAGGTCTTCTTTAGAAAAGCTTATAGTTGTACGGATGATTTCATTTTCATATATTTATTTAACCTTTAACTTCTTAACAAAGCACATATCTCTGCTCTAGTTTATAACAGTTAATCTAATTCCAGATTAATGTGAGCGACATCGTGAAAGACATGAGGCTACAGCGGCATGGGATGATTCAAACCAAGGTGGGTGAAAACAGACTCACTAAGGATGAAAGTTTAAAAGTTTATTATGTAGATAAAAACTTGACATACCCTTTGCCTCCTTATTTTTCCAGGAACAGTACCTTTTCTGCTACAAAGTCTGGTTGGAGGTTTTACAGGGCATTTTACAGCTTCAAGGAAACCAGTGGCAACCAGAAAGTCCCAGAGACCAAAAGATCGTTTGAATATTTCCCCCACCAGCTCAGCAACATGTACCTGTAAAGCAAAGGCTGTGAGTGAATGGTCACGGCACAGCAGGCTAATTCACAAGTGGTACTTTCTCCTTTGGGGGTTGTTCCCTTTAGTTAACTATAAAAACTGGTTATGTAATGTCCGTTTGGTTACTATGAAAACGTCGCTTTTTAATTTATTAGTTTTTATTTTTTCCTGCATATGTCTACATGGTGCTTTCATGATATCAGCTTATTAATTGCCTTCTGTTTTATGTATTTTAGCTTATGTTTTTATATATATTTGTGCATGGAATTCCAACTTCTGTTAATCTTCAGATCTTCAATCTACCAGTAATATCATCTTAATTTTTAGACCTTCATAATTTTCTTTGACACAGAAGTGATATGTATGCATCATGTAACTATTTGATTTAAGTGCATTTGTACCCTGGAGGAGAGAATCAAAACAAAATCTATTGTTTTTTTTACTTCATTTTGAATGAGGAAGTGAAAAGAACCAAGTGCCTTGGAGAGACACGCCCCTCTTGCTTAACGATAAACCCATACCACTTGTTATAAGTGACCAGGGGCAAAACTGAACACAGCACCTGGTGGTTAGAGTGAATGTAAAGTTTTCGGCCTGTCCCGTCTGTCTGAGATGAACACTTTGTTAATTCATGCTGGAGGAGGACTTCATCTCATTTTTTAGTTTGTCTTTTAAATTGAAACTACTGAGATGTTCACACACCGCCTATTCTTTTTTTTGTTCTATACAGCACATTGTCACAATGAATCACGTTATCACTACTTGCATTTTCTGATACAGATAAAGAATGATTAATCGTAACAAAAGCTTCAGTGAATTAATAGATTTTTCAAATAACTTTTACTAAAATTTGGACAGGTTATAAATAAGGGATCTGGATTGTATTTTGTTAAGTGTAGATTTCATTGTAATTTAGATGATTAGTCAGACTTGTTAAGTGATGACATTCTTTATCTGTATTCAACAGCTATTTTAATATGAACTAAGCCAAAAATGCAAAAAATATGAGGTTTACAAACTTTACATTTTGCCACTTCGGATGTTGTAAGGAGCGAAACAAATTACACCTCTGATTCATGGCTGCTGGTTTGAACCTCAACCTCAGATGTCACTGCTCATGAGCTTTCATTCAGCTGCTAACCCACACTCACCAGCTCTGTATTGCATGCAGACTCAAGAAGTACAGATGTGTTAGCCTGCAGTTTGACTGAACTACTTGAAAACGATCAACATATGGAATGTAAAAATGCAACTATCTCCAAAAGGAAGGAGCATTTAGAATGTAATTTTTCTTATCTTAAAAACATCTTCAAAAGTTTTTGGAGCATGCTGGAAAGTCAGGTGGACCACTTTACTTTTGTCACGTGAGAGGCCAGGCAGAGCAATCAGCCTCTCTAAAGCACATGCAGTGCATTGCAGAACCCTTCACACCCCTTGATCTTTTTCACATTTTGTGACATCACAACTTAAAATGTTGTCTTTTATTGGAACTTTATGCAACAGAACAACACAAAAGCAATGTATAATGTGAAGTGGAAGGAAAAGGACATATAACACCATTTATTTTTGTTTTGCTGATAAAGTTGTTTTTTAGTGTGGCATGCTTTTTTATGAAACACCTTGGGTCTAGATTTTGTATTCTTGCCTTTCCGCCACTTAAATACGCTTCTATTTTAACTATTTCAATTTAGTTCTACTGTATGTTTAGGATTACTTGAAGACTCCAGTCCACTTAGGTCTTTTTCAGTATTTTTCAGTCTTTAGCAGGTTGATCTGCATTGGCTTAATTTTCTTCCTCATCCTCTGTATTATCTAAAAAAAAAAAAAAAAGAAACATTCTCCTTAGAATGATGCCACCACCACCATAGTTCCCTCTGGTGGCCTGTTGACTGGGATGCCTCTCTGCTTGCATTTTCATTAGCGTTTCATATAAAAGCAAGATTTTTGAAGTGCACAAGAAATAGATGTCCTCTTATGGGAGAGACCTCTAACTGATGTGAATTTGTTCTTTCTGTGCATTCTTCCTCCAAAGTTATCATGCATCTTGTGGCCGTTTATTTGATTGATGCTTTCCATGAGTGACCTGCCAGTTAATGTAGACAGCCTTGTCTTGTAAGGTTGCAGCTGTGCCATATTCTGTCCATCTTCGGATAATGAACTGAACAGTGCTCTGTGAGATATTTGAGATATTACATCATAAGTCAACTTTACTTTATCAGGAGTTTATCCCCTGAGCTGTCCAATGTGTCCTTTAGTCTTTGCTTAGCTGCTCTCTAATGTTTTCCATTTAACCTCTGATGCTTTCTCAGAACACACAGAGATTAGAATTACTGGAGGTGGACTTTCTTTACTCATACAGTGACTTCTGGATTCAAGAGTTAGGTGTGCTGGAGTTTGTTTAGGGGTACTAGAGTTAAAGTAAAGTATGCTTTCAGATTTTCATTTGGACAAAAATCTCAACCAAAAAAAAGCTATATATAATTTACATACATACCTCCATGTTTATATGCTAATTTAATCCATATAATCCAAATCTAATGCTTAGAACTTTGGTAACTTTTACATCTTGTATAAAAAAGTTCAAGGGGTGTAATAAAGCTTTCTGCAGGCAATGCATTTTTCCGAAGTTATGTGCAAGTTTTCTGTCATATGGTGGTATTTTCTTCTGCCCCTGTTCTTGTAAACAATAAGCAAAAGCACATTTTGCATACATATGGGAAAGTGCATCTTGTACAGTCTAGCAAGTGCTTATGCTAAGGCATTGTGAAATGTGATAATTAATTGCACAACAGCTTATTTATGCTAAATTAAAATCTTGATACACTTCCAGCCACTATGTAACCAATAACTCAGAACAATGTAATACCTCTCTCTTTAATTAAAAGCTATTCTGAAACTTGTTTGTCTGCGTTTTACCACCCCTTTGCTCGCTTGACTCCCAACACACAACATAACTCAAGTTAAACAACGGAACAAGAGCAGCAGAGTGGATTTTCCCCAACGGCACACAGAGAACAGAGAGCCGGGGGCAGCCCTAAATCTAGTTCCTCTACACCCCCTTTCTCCACATTTACTGCAGGGTATACTCCCTCTTGGGTTTTACTGCAAGGTAAATAAGCTAGTCTCACAGGGGCCTTTTGTGACAGCATGGAAACCCCTGGAAACACATTCCATACTCCGCACACACAAACCTGATGCTGTTGAAGCCATAGAGCTGATTTACTTCCTCACATTTACTCTCCTCTTTATGTCTAGTCCCTATGTCTTTTTGCATTGCTTGTACCTTACTCCTTTTACAGAACTACACAGTCATTCTTAATTCTCTACTCCTACCTAGTTATTGTTGGGAGTTATTGCTAGATCAACTAAAGTTATTCAGGGGGTACTCCAATTTCCAGATATATTATTTAATCATAAGTTGAGTCCAAATCACTAGAGAAATTAAGAATTATTGACTTGAAAATATAAAAGGGTAGGATGATTAGTTTAAATCATGTAATCTGAGCTCCTCCTGTTCATCCTCACAATTTAGCAACAGTTGTTCGTAGGACTGGGGAAGTAGTTGTTGATAAAGCTATTAACTGAAGACTCATCCCTCACAGAGGGTGATTTAAAATCCAGGGAAACTTGGAGAAATTAAAGCACATGCTTTCAGTAAATCTTCTTGCTCTCTGTTGGGATTAGCCTTTAACAGTGACATGAGCCTGTTTTCTTTTTCTCTATTTACTGATGAGGAAACAGCACATGACTTATGAGCTGCTGCAAAGCCTACACATCACAGGCTCCATACTGCCATCCTGTAAACATGTGGTGCTTCACAGCCTAAACCTGTTCAAATTGTGATATAGAAATTCAGTGTCTCTGTGTGACTGATACAGCTCTATCTTTGCAGTGATACTTTTTTGAAAAGATGGAAAGAAAGGAGGAAGGGGTGTTTCTTTCTAGAATATTGTATTTTTCTTCTTGCAACACGCTTTGCAATATATACAGTAAATACTGTAGATCCAAATATATGTTTTGTGTCCGATATGCTGAAAAGAAATACGTGTTGTCTAACATCTATTGAACAGACTGAGGTAATCCCAACAATATCCTGATGCAGAAAGGCCTAATTATACGTAGCTCCCTTGATGTTCTCTGAAAAGAAATAGTTTAGCAGCAATATTGACAAGATATTTTTAGGGGCTTTGATTATAAAATTTCTCATTGGATGTGGATAAATATTTGTTAGTTAAACCTGGAGGTGTTCTGTTGTCCTTCAGAAGTAAAAGTATTCATTGAAAACAAATGGTTTATCAGCAATACTGGCACCAACTTAGATCAAAGTGATTATGTGTCCTGATTTGTGGGGCTTTAATTTTGGAATTCCACATCAAATGTGGCTTAAACTTTGTGAGTCTACTGTCATTCTGAAATGGAAGACTTAACTGAAAACAAATAGTTTTAGCTTCAATAATAACAGTGACTTCGGTTGAAAACATTGGGCTTTAATTTTGAAATTCTACATCAGTTCTCGATGAGTCACATTTGTAGATGTTCTATTATTATTTCAAAATGGAATAATTCCATGAAAACAAAGTGTCTAGCAGCATATTGACGGCAACTTAGGTCAGAGTCAATCATTCAAGAGATTAATACGTGCTTTAATATTGAAATTCCACATCACATGTGGATGAAACTCAGTGAGTCACATGTGGAGGTGTTCTACTATTATTTCAAAATGGAAGCGTTCACTGAAAATAAGTTGGGTAGAAGCACTAATGACAGCAACTTAGGTCGAAGAGATTATAAGTAGAGATTTTGTGTGGGTTAAATTTTGAAATTCCATATTAGATGTGGATGAAACTGTGTTGGTCACATCTGGAGGTGTTTTATTTCCCTTTAGAAACTAAATTATTCACTGCAAACTAATAGTTGTGCAGCGATATTGACATCAACTCGGTGTAGAGATTTTGTGGGGTTTTAATTTTGAAATTTCACATCAGCTATGGATAAAACTTTGTGAGCCACATCTGGAGGTCTTCTACTGTCATTATGAAATGGAAGTGTTAACTGAAAATGAATAGTTTTGCAGCAATATTGCCAGAAACTTAATTTGAAGTGACATCATATTATGTTCTGAAAGTAGATGTGTTTTAGATTCAATGATGATATCAAACAGAGAACACAAGGAAATAGCATTTAGCATCTGGGACGAAAGTTGCATAGTCATTTCATAAGTACCTAGAAATTAATTAAATAATATCTCAATGTCATTGTATTTAACCCTGTAATGCCAAATGTATCGTATTTGATACATACGTTTTCTGAAATGTTTTGCACCTGACACCTTTTGCATAATTTAATGGTAAAAACTTTGCTCAAAATCCTATTGTACACAATCAGATATACCTGATAACAGCCAGTAGAAGACTACACAAAAAATAATCTTGACTTATCGCATAGTAATAAATTATTAATATCAAAAATGTATTTCTGTTTTTTCTTTTTACATATTTTGTTAAAAGGGCAAATAAGGAATTCAAACAAAAAAAAGTTATTTTCTGTTTTGTTTTATTCTTGGATCAGGCTTTAAAGGGTTAAAGGCTAAAATAGAGATGAGTAGTAATATACCAACCTTCAGAATTTTTTTCAAAGTGAAATAGTAAAATTCCACTTTGTCTATATGTGTTATTCATTTACCTGATAAGCTCAAAAATACATGGTCGCCCTGTCTGGGGTTGAACCACAGATAAAAAAGAATAGCTCATTTACTAAGATTGCCATTTATGCATTTATTTATTGTGTAATCAGTATTATCAAACGTGCCCTGAGATGAAAAAAGTATCCTAAATGATTCCTGGATGTCAAAGAAACCACTATGCTTTAGTAACAAACCCTGGAGTTCTGTGTTATATATATAACAGATTAATAATGATTTGGATCTTCCTGTTCAACGAGATGGAAATCACAAACTTTGTGAAAACTAAAGCATGTTTCCCCACTTTATACCTAACATAAATCCCACTGGGGCCACTTGTTCTCTGAGAAATTGGATACAAAGCTGTTCTTATACACCTTGAACTCAGATGTAGAAAACTTTGGCTCTAATGTGATTCTCTGTTACTGAGGGCAACACTCTTTTTAAGTCGACCCTTTGAGTGGGTTCTTCTTTGACTATAGCTATTTCATGAACACATATAGTCCTTTCCAGCCTTTCAAAAAACAAATTTTTGCCAAAAGTTACTAATTATGACCTTGAATGTTAACAGGATTTATTGTGTGCTTGTTCTAAAGGCTCACCCAGATAATGTCTTTTTCTGATTTTTAATCTCAAAGTAGCTTTTCGAATTGTCCATCATGATGTTTATAGAGAGGATTTGTTGAGAAAGGAAGAGAAACAGCACATGAATTCAATTTTCTGCAAATTACATCCATTAACTAAAGTTTAAAAGATACTTGAAGTAAAAACACAATATGTGCAGAAGTGATATGTGAAGTCCAATAAAAGTAAGAATTAATTTTTTTTATGTGTAAATGGTTTACGCATCAAGAAAGTACTATTAAGGATATACACAGTCATTATCTTACCTTTTAATAGATCACTTTGTCAGAGTCTTTCTTTGAATAAAACAATACATTTAAAAGTTAAAGACAAGTAAAAGTTAACACCTTGCAAAATTTAACAAGTGAAATAGTAGCTAAAGACCTCATGTATGCATTCATATTTATGGACCACAGACTATAGAAGGTGGCTGTCCTTCAAAACAGTTCCAAGAATTGAACATATGTTGACACTAGAATAACCACACATACTGATGGTATTGATGATATTAATTTAAAAGCATTCTAAATATAAGATGCATGGAAAATGGAAAATTGTGCAACATGCCATATAGACAACAAGAGGATGAAGAAAACTGATGGACCCAAGCAGCCTGGTGGAAATGAATTACTGTCATCAGAGAGAAACCTTTGGATTTCCTGGCCTTTGATAATGATTGTTTAAAAAGGCAAATATGCAGAGAGGTACTTGAGATATAATATAATGATAAAAATGAAAACAGCATTGAACAAGGGAAAGATGACTTGAAACACAGAGAGGGTATTGATCGGTAAACCACAAAAGCAATCAGATAATTTTATCAGAAGAAAAGTAGAATAGCTGTGACAGGATGAGGGTAGGAAAGCTGAAGGAGAAATGTCAATGTCCATGTCAAATTTATTTATATAGCACTTTAAAAACAGGTATAAAACTGCACCAAAGTGCTGTACAGGACAAACAATAGTACTGATTAATAAAAACAGATTATCAAAACACTTCAAGTAAATGCCAAAGAATAAAAATGAGTTTTAAGAAGCGATTTAAAATGATCCAGGCTGTGGGCAGATTTTATTTGAAAATGTAAATTGTTCTATAAAATTGGAGCAACAACAGAAAAAGCCCGATCTCCTTTCCTCTTAAGTCGGGTCCGAGGGACTGTCAGTAATAGCTGATTATTTGATCGTAAGCTTCTGGATGCAGAGTGAAATTTTAAAAGGTCCCGAAGATAGGGAGGAGCTAATCCATTTAAAACCTTATAAGTTAATAAAAGAATCTTAAAATCTATTCGATAAAAGACGGGCAGCCAATGTAAAGAGGCCAGTATGGGCCTTATATGGTCACGCTTCTTGGTTCCTGTAAGAAGCCGTGCCGCTGCGTTCTGGATCATTTGAAGTCGCTGCATCTGTGATTTATCCATGCCTCTATATAATGAATTGCAATGATCCAACCGAGATGTGATGAAAGCATGGATAAGTCCTTCAAAGTCCTTAAAACAAAAATAAGATTTAATTTTTGCTAAAATCCGTAGGTGATAAAAACTTGATCTAACAACAGAGCTAACTTGTTTATCTAGCTTTAAACAGCTATCAAAAGTGAAACCAAGATTCCTAGCAGAGGTCTGACAAAACTGAGCTAAAGAACCAAGAATCAGATGTGGATTTGTAGTCTGAGGACTTTGACCAAATAATAAAACTTGGGTTTTACTGTGATTGAGGTGAAGAAAATTTTGTTCCATCCAAGATTTGACTTCAGCTAAACAATCCATCAATAGCTGAAGAGATTCAGTTTTACCATTCTGTAATTCTGTAGAAAGACTAATTCCTACTTAGGGAGCTCAACTAAAACACAAATAGGATACCAACCAAGTAGGGAAGACCATCGGATCTAAGAAATTAATCAAAATATGCAAGGAGAATGCAAAGAAATAAACCAAGATGGTAAAACTATGATAATTAAAATAACAACTGATTACGAGGAGACCTTGAAGACATAATAAGTAAAAGAAATTAAAAAACACTACCTGTGGATTGCGACATGGAGACAGTGAAAATATGAAAGCAAAAAAAAAATACATTTAGAAAATGCCATTTTTCATAGTTATGTTAATGACATGTCCTTCTGCAGTGGGCAACAATACCTGTGAAGTGGTGCAAATGTGCTCCCTTTGCCTGGCCTGTCACTGAGTGCGTAGGACAGTGTTCTCATTGTCAAACTCCCTCCTAAAGCACGCGCCACATCAGAGCAAGGTTGATTAACACCTGCTTTCAATTAAGTGACTTTTTCATCAAGGTTGGAAGATGGGAGGGGGAACAAAAAAAGGCATCATGCCTCGCCACGTTGAAGATGTTCCTAAATTAGAAAGCTATTTAATCAGAGAAGCAGGCCCATGGCGGCGTGAGGGGCATCGTTTGTCTTCATTTGAGCAGGTCTTCCATGATCGTCTCCACAGGGGCGTCTAATTGAAAAAAGGCTTGAGAAATGCAATTGTAAGCTGCGCTAATAATTTATTACTTTCAGCCTGTGGAGTCCTGAGAGCCATTTGTATTCATTAGTGTAGATTTAAATTATGTTTGTGATTAAAATGTGATTTTGACAGGCAGGGCGGCCTCAAACAGAGACAGGCACTGATGAGACCTTTGCTCCGGGTCACTGCCTCCCACATGTGCCTCTTGCTAAAGCTGAGGTGAAGGAGCCTTGTTTTGCATCCCCACCATCAATCTGTGTCTGATTCGAGTTGAGACATTAGCTTTGATGGTTTTGCATTACATGTGGAGTTTATGCTCTGACCACCAGAGAGGCAACATTGAGCTACACTCTGAAAGAAAGCACCAATCATACAGAGAAACTGGTGCTACTCTCTGCAGATCTATACTGATCACCCTCATTTATTTAGCCAGGAGTTGTTTTAAGATTGTTTGTCCCTCCTGATTAATGACTAAGCCTTTACCCAAATGTCAGGCAGTGATTTCTTTGACATCCAGTCAGAGATGGTAGTTAAGTAGGTCAGTGTCATAGTGATGGAGATCAACCCTGGCGGGTCACTGAACAGGCTGCTCCTTTACTTGCCACTCTGTCACAACAGGCAGAGCCACAGAGCGCAAAGGAGCTTGGTGCTCATTTATTGAACACCGATTTATATCACTACACAGTTTTAGTGTATAAAGTGAGCAGTTTTATTAGATAAACACAGACTAGGACATCCTCCTGGCAGGTATTTGGATAAAACCCTTAGTAAACTGACGAAGGGTTCCAATACCTTAAATTAGTCACATTTTTCAACTTTAGAGCAACCTTCCATTCATCTTAGTGGGACTATATGCAATGGATCAACACAAAAGTTAAAATACCCATGAAATGAAATAAATGAAACTTGCATTTTCTCATATTTTACACACAGAAATATGACCTTTTTCTGGGTAGAAGAATGTGATTTGTTTAAACACAAATCTTTGTGTCATACAGTGAAATATTAAATGCGAAGGTAACAATGGACATCACAGGGTAAAAAATTGTATGGGCAGCATTATATTACAGTGACCCTTTCTTTATTAGGGACAGAGAAGTTCTTTAGGATAAGGGAAGGCACATGGAGATGAATACACGGCAATCTTGGAAGAAAAGCTGTTCTGTGAGACTGTGGAAGAGGTTTACTTTTGAAAAGTACAACAGTGATAGATAAAAAACCCAGAGCTACAATGAAATGGATTAGATTAAAACTAAATCATGTGCTGAAATTAACCATTTAAAGTCCAGACCTAAAGTCAATTGGGGATATGTTGTAAGATGTCATATTTGATTAAGCTCTCCGTGCAATCAATCTATTTTGCAAAGAAGAATAAGAAAACACTTTAATCTTTCAATAAGCAATTCTGGTAGAAATCGTACCTTAATTTAGCTAAATCTGTGTCAAACTTTACCTACACGGTCAAAGTGGTGTGGATACTTTCAGAAGATGTTTTTGTGTTTGTTTTTTTTCCCTAAGAGACTTAACAGAGTTTATGTCACATTAAAGGTGGAAAAGTTTAATGGAAAGAATTGTCTTTCATATTTCTTGTATCTTAAAAGTTTTTATCTTCTTTTACATGGTGTGTACACCGCTGATGCACATACTATTTAATTCTTAACTAGTTTTTGTTTCATACATTATCTATCCTTCCGTTCTTTAATCACAAACTTTATTATTCCTCTTACTGTCACACATATTTATAATAATAATACTTCTGATATACAACATCAGTGCACTGCAGCGTGTTAAGATAAAAACCCAAGAGAAGGAAGTAAAACATTCAAATAAATCCCACTATTGACATGTGGAAAATCCCAGTTTCCTTCTGACCTTGTTCTGCTCTTGACATAGAACAGAAGCACCATCTCACATCAATGGAGCTTTTCTCTTCAGTTGAGGGAAATCTCATACACACAGTTAGTGTGCATGGATACACACCACAGGACAACCTGCTACATCAACCCACACTCCAGGCTTCTGCAAATGTCAGACTGTGGAATAGATAGTCTTGTCGTAGCACAATATTTTTACACCTTTTGTTGATTTTCATGCAAACAATAGAGGCCCAAACTCCGCCTTTTTTCACTTTGTAGCTGCAAAATCCAAAAAAATTAAAATTTTATATGTGAAACCATGTGTTAATGATTCTTAGTGTTTTAGGTTCTTCTGTTTTCAGTCTGATAACAACAGAAACTATAAGAATATTCCAAAACAAAAAGAAATTTTTTTTACTCTTGTTTCAAAACACAGGGTAAATTTGCATGAAACTCTGCGTAAATGAAGCTTGTTATCACATACAAAAGACTGTTTTGAGTTTGAGTTGTTGCGTCTTGTACATCTCTATATAGACTACATGTATTTTTTATCCTGTTTAATGAATTTAACTGCAATCAACCACTTCGATCCTTGGTTAGCAACTTTAATAAGGTCTCAGACCTACTGAATTTGATGGATGAGTTTAAGCAGGTGCATCGTCGGTGTTATTTGCTTCATAAATGAGACAAAATGAAAGCAGTTGAGTTGTCGAAGAGGATATATGTCATGCATGAGACACATACAGTAATGGATCGCCACAAGTAACATAAAAACTAGTGTTATGGTTGTGGTAGAAGCATAGTTACTCTGATTTGCACTGGTTAGGCTATGTAGACCCTTTTCATTAAACAGCTCTCTTCTGAATACTTAAACAGGTGCGTTATGTAGAGGTTCTAATGTTAATAAAGGAGGCCAAAAGTCTCAATTTTCCAATCATAATCAACCAGAGTTTTCTTTAGATGTAACTATACTCAAGCTGAGAGAGACTTAAGTCTTATGCAGGAACTTTTGTTTTATAATCATGTTCTAATCAATTCGCTTCCATCTATTTTCAGCACTCATTTTTGGGAGTATTATATTCTATTTTCTTCTATTCCATTCTGTTATTTCCCATTCTATTGTTCAGAAGCAGCAACACATCCGTTTTGTTTGCAGCAGTTAGCAATCATGCTGTGCTGATCTACAGGATACATGATCCCATCATACATGGTTGTGCAGACTTTAACACATGGCTGGGCACTACAGGCTCATTATCAGAGTGGTGCTGTAAAATTACTGCTGTATCTGCATTGATAAATACTACTTCTTAATTCATTTTTAAGGAAGATTTAAAATTTTTAGATTTCAAATTGTATCAAATATAACTTTTAGTCATCAAGATGAAGATCAAGAAGCCTGTTTGCTCTATTTGTCTTTTTCACATTCTTAAAAAGCCTTTAAGACAGATGGAGGCTGGTGATTGTGGAGGTGATTGGAGCCACAACAATGCCTACCCCCGCTCCCTACTGTTTCATCAGGAGACTAAACTACTAATGCCCCCCTAATGTACGAATACCATTCTATTGGCATTAGTCACACTTTCCCTAGGTCTTTGATGCACACACAAACATGTATGCACATTACAACACACACCACACTTAGAGTGAAGAATCTATAAGACATTAGTCACAGTTGTAGCCCTACCAATGACTGGAGTGCAGATGAGGCCCAAGGCCAGGAGCTGGGGGTCTATATTTTCTTTGCTCCTTTGACATGCATTGTTTAATGCATGTCAAAGGAGCTCACAGAGGCTTTTTTTCAAGATGGTAAGATGTTGTTTAGAGCACAAAATGAGGGGAGCTGTCAGTAAGTGAGCAGAGTGCTGATTGAGATGTGATTAAAGAGCAAGTTGTCAGTAACGTCTCTGTGTGTTGATGAGTTCATGTGTTTGCATTTGACCAAAATTCAATCAAAAATATTTCATTAGAGGAGAACCAGGATTAAAGAGAGAAGATTTTATAAAATGTAGCTCTTAGTAGTAAAGCTTATCTTGCATTTTAAAGATAAATGTTGAAACAACTGCATCATTTTCACATTTTTATAGTATTTATTTTTTTCATATATAATTCAAGCACCTAAAAGTCTTCATTATCACATAAAAATGGGTGGTAAATCTCTATATAAAGTAAAAATATTTTTTAAGGGTTATCTAAAAATGACACAAAGAAAAGATGATCCTTCCTTTTTAACAAAAATCATTATGTGCATCTTTTTTTGTGACTGTGGATATTACGTTTGTTGGGGTGTATGTGTGTGTATGTGTATGTTGGGGTGGTTGAGAGCATGAGACCTCGCCCAAAACTTCTTGACATTTTCCCACGGATATGAGGAGAACTATGAGCTGACAATCAAAAACATCAACACCCTCCTCCCTCCACCCATATCCTCAATCCATCAAATGTCTTTTGTAGCCATCTGCGGTACAGCTCTGTTTGTGGAAATGGTAGGGGGAGGCCCAATAGAAACAAGTAAATTAATTTAGACATCAAACTCATTTAATAATAATAATAGCTTAAGTCTTATTCTCAAAATTAAAATTGTTGTGGGATACAAACATCTTACAGATATTAAGACGAGATAAGTTTATTTGTGCAGCACAAGTCATTACAAGGACAATTCAAAGTGCTTTACATGAATCACACAACAGATAGAAGAAAAATAAAAGCAGAATAAAAGCTAATGAAGATAAAAACATAGTAAAAACAGGTAGTACAACAAACAAAACAGCTGAACCACAACCATATAGCTACTAATAATATCT
The DNA here is from genome assembly GCF_016077235.1 of Cyprinodon tularosa. Taxonomy (NCBI): domain Eukaryota; kingdom Metazoa; phylum Chordata; class Actinopteri; order Cyprinodontiformes; family Cyprinodontidae; genus Cyprinodon; species Cyprinodon tularosa. The sequence goes on along the minus strand of NW_024039085.1, from coordinate 1,465,999 downwards.
CAGTTAGAACTCCAACAGTCAAAAACAGCTCTAAACAAATGGGTTTTTAATGTCGACTTAATTGAACATCACTAAACAAAAACATGGTTTTTGACAGACTAACTGTATTGTTATTTCTGTTTTGTTGACTGACAGTGACTTTTAGGATTAGCTCTGGAATGCAAATTACAACACTAGAAAAGCCCTCTGAGAGAGCAGACCTCTGCAGTTTGAGTTGTTGCGTCTTGTACATCTCTACATAGACTAAATGTTTTATCCTGTTTAATGACTTTAACTGCAATCAACCACTTCGATACTTGGTTAGCAACTTTAATAAGGTCTCAGACCGACTAAATTTGATGGATGAGTTCAAGCAGGTGCATCATCGGTGTTATTTGCTTCATAAATGAGACAAGATGAAAACAGGTGAGTTGTCAAAGAGGATATATGTCATGCATGAGACAAATACAGTAATGGATCGCCACAAGTAACATAAAAACTAGTTTTATGGTAGACAGAGTTTCTTCTCTGGTTCTCAGAAGCATAGTTGCTCCGATTTGTACTGGTGAGGCTATGCAGTTCCTTCATTAAACAGCTGTCATCTGAATACTTAAACAGGTGCCTTATGTAGAGGTTCTAATGTTAATAAAGGAAGCCAAAAGTCTAAATTTTCCAATCCTAATCAACGAGAGTTTTCTTTTAATGGAACTATATTCAAGCTGAGAGAGACGTAAGTCTTATGCAGGAATATGCTGATGAAGATTCTCAGTCATCCAGGTCATAGTCATTCCGTTTTTTTAAACTTTTATGGAATCTTATGCAGGAACTTTTGTTTTTTTAAATCATGTTCTTATCAATTCACCTTCATCTATTTTCAGCACTCATTTTTGGGAGTATTCTATTCCATTCTATTATGTAAAAAAAACACATTGTATGCACAAAGATTGCACTCTCATCCTAACTGAATAAAACATAAGTAAGTCGCTGATGTACATTTGTTGGGCCCTGCCTCCCACAAGGTATTATGCTGAGTTGCTGCCTATGGCGAAACAAATACGAGCTGAAAATAAAAGCAACTCCATAACCGTCTATATGGTCTGATAAACATGATAGCAATACTCATGCTGTTTAGGTTTGCACTATAATTTTATGAAGACATCATAATGATGCCATTAATACATACATGCATATTGTACATTCATTTTTGTTGTTTACTCTTTATTCTCCAGTTAGTTGTAAAACTGCTGGGCATAAGGGAACAGTTTCCCCATGTCTGAGACATGTTTTCCACAGATTTAGATGTTACTGCTCTTTAACAGGTAAAGACCCAGGAGAGAACAGAGAGTGGAAATTTAAAGGCTGTTTAATGAGTACAGGGCATGAGGAAAATACTGCAATTTGACTTTACATCATAACAGAAAGGTTGGCTTTAGATATTGAATGGAAACCAGTAGAGGTAGAGTAGAACAAAAGCCCTTTCTTCCTTACTCCACAGTTCTTTCAAGTCATCTGCTTTTTTGTTTTCTAATCAACTCTTATTTTTGTTATTTTTCTAATTAAAATCATCTGTTTGTTCAAGGAATGTATACCATGTATGCAGAGAAATGTCTTCTTTTCTTGAGGTGGTAAATACAAGAGTACGTAAGGTTCTCTACTACTTAGAAAATGGTGCATCATGATGTCTACACATACACAAATTTCAGAAACATTAAAAGACTTGATGTTTAGCAAACTCCACCGGATTTCTTCACATTTATACCCATGAAACACAAGTTTTTGAACACATAAGCAAGCTTATATTTCTTTTTTATTATACCAAATCTGTAAAATGACTTGACTCGTAATAAGAAACCCCTACCAGTAAAACCTACTGTTGTCATCAATAATTACTGACAATTTGATTAAAACTACTTATTTTCTTGGTGACAGAATGTATGTTACTGAAAGAAAGATTTAGTGGAGGAACATAAAGCCATCCCATTTCACTGTGTAACCCAGTAAGTAGGAAAGCATATTTTCATTTTATCCAGGGTTTCATAGCAAACCAAGTACTTTGTCTGACATGCTGATTATTGTTATATATTCCACATCCTGAATTAAATACTTTAGAGTATTTTAATTTACAGTAGTGCAACAAAATTCACCCTCTGCATTTAACCCATTTCCTTGGGGAGCAGTGGGCTGCGTTTTGCGGCGCACAAGGAGAAGTGTGGGGTTAAGAGTCTTTGCTCAGGGAGCCAGAGCAGCAGTCTGTGGGAGTGGATTTTGAACTCACAACCTAAGGAATCCAAGCTCTATGCCCTAACCACTAGGCCACCGTTGTTTGGGATTGGTTAAACGCACCATCTCTGCATTTAACCCATCTTCTTGGGGAGCAGTGGGCTGCCATTGTGTGGCGCCTGGGGAGCAGTGCCATAACATCCTTAGAGACATCATGTTAGTATGACTTTACATTTGACTCCAACAATTGATAGGAGGCACAAAGACAGTTTCTTTTGGACAGTTTCAGTCATCAAATCAAGGCCAGCTATTATTTTTTATCTTAAACTTTGGCACAGAAACCAGGATTGGATATAATTATTTTCTTTGCAACTTGTTTAAATTCCACAAATGGAAATGAGCAATAGTAATTTATTAAATTTATACACATTAATTTAGACATAGTAAAGGTTTGAAAGTACTATACGATAATGTTAAGAGCCTGGTGGTCAGTTGTCAGGTTGTTTACAAAAACACATGCTCAAAACCAGCAAGGCAAAGTTGCAGAAGCAGTTTAGGAGCCTCAGCCTGATATGGAAACATACGGAGCCCCTCTGATGACATGGTCAAAAAAAATGTTTAATTGTGGCCACGAAGTAGTATTTCGTGCGCACGAAGTAGTATTTCGCGGCCACGCAATAAGTATAACGTGCGCACGAAATACTACTTCGTGGCCACGCAATAAGTTTATCATGCGCATGAAATACTTATTAATAATATCAATAAATCCGCCCCTGTTTTCAGGCTTATGTTAACTGTAATGACTTGGACAGGCTGCTATGTAAACGGGCCTTTAGTCCTTCGTTTAGCTATGCTGCGGTTGTTTACACTACGCCTTTTCCACCTAAAATGGCGTCTTAGCAACAAATGTCACGTGACTGGCGGAGACCGACTGGGTAAGCAAATCGAGCGCGCCTTAGACCTTAGAGAAGGCGCGCTCGATTTGCTTACCCAGTTGTCCAGGAATGATATTAATGTTATTAATAAGTATTTCGTGCTACTTCGTGGCCACAATTAAAAAATTTTTTTGACCATGTCATCAGAGGGGCTCCGTAGAAACAGGAGATTCTGGGCTTGGACTCAAAGGTTAGGGGGAGCAGAGTGTTTCTGAGAGTCTTTATGTATAGAACAAACATGCTGCATTAAAGGAGTCTCTAGACAAATTACAATGCACTAAAAGGCTGGTATTAATAAAGTTTAAATCAAATATTTGACCATCTCAGAAGAATTTAAAGAAATCACATGCACCACAAACCCCCCACAAAACAACAGGATACTTAAGGTAATTCTGAGCTTTGAGTTATTAAATGTATTAGGAGCGTATTTCAAAGAGCAGGTGATTAAAGCCGAAATGATAAAAAGATGCCGGATTTCACACAGATTATACTATAAACAGTTGGATTTACCTCCACCGAGATTGGAAGTTTACATTTGCATATCCTCCACTCATAAATTTGTGCCATACACTCATTAGAAGGTAATATGCATATTGATGAAGGCACACACACACAAAAATTTTTTTTTTACATGTTGTCTGCTAAACTGCAAATATCTTTGAAGAAATGCAAACCTTTTGAAAATTAGGTCCTTAGAAATGAAAGAAAATATAAGCATTGACAAGACATCCTAATGTAAGATTTTTAAACCTATCTAGTTCTAAAAAAAATGACTAATTATAAAGATGAGTGATCCATTGTTTGCCAAATGTGTGCAGAGCAATTTTGCATGTCTGCTTGGTGGAATTAATAAAACTGACACCAGCAAATTGACTCTCAGTTAAATTATTTGTATCTTTGAGCTAAGATTTGGAAATATAGTTTATGGTTATTACTTTAGGTTGTATCCCTTATTTTTTAAAGTAGCAAAGCTTCAAATCCTCTGCAATATTTTCTCTCTTTATAACCATGTAGGAGAAATAATTTAGAGCTTTTGTACAGAGCTATGTCAGCCATTCATTTCGGAAAACCTCTGTGTTCTCTGGGCCTCTCTCTTCCCAGCTACTCTCCCCTGAAGCCCTGTGGGTGTGTTTAGGAGCACACTCAGCAGGCTGCCCCTATTCACAAAGCCCTCTTCCAACACAATTTGAGGCTGTCAGATGGTGAGAGTGGCCAAAGTGTGTATGAATGTTTTGTTAACAGAAAGAAATGCGCTTGCTGGCTTTGCCCTCTCCTCCCGTCGAAGCTGACCTAAGAACAATAATTAAATACACCAACATGAGAAGAGAAATTAAGGACTTGGATTGCTAAACAGAGGAAATAAACAAGCTGCACTCATTAGACCCAACATTCTAGTTTTTGTTCTAAAATCTCAGCAGGAAACAGAGTCTGATAAAACTCATCCAGTTAGTAGTGGCCTTACAACAGATACAAAGTAAAACACAAAGTCTGGGAAAAAATGCCAGCTTTAGGGTTTCAGGAATCCAAATTAACTATGGGTCATGTCATGTGAGACTGAATGAAAGCAAAAAAACCAAAACAGTTGAACTACGTCACCTTTCTGGAGCTTTGAGCAAATTCACCGTTCACATTGGATCTCAAATGCTCCTCTTGATCCATTCAAAGTAAAAGCCTTTAAGAAATGTTCTCCAGCAGAAGAAGAGAATTATAATTGCGTTGTGAAAAAACAAAACAACACAGTCTCTTAATGCTCATGGCCAAACATAAACCTCAGTGTTAACTGCGCATCCTGCAGACCTGGGTCCTGTATTCTGTAGAGTAAGCAGTGATAAGTGGCTATTGACGCTCAACCTCTAGCATGGCCTGAATCTGTGAAAAAAGGGGCACGAGTGTGCACAAGAGAGATCCATCTGTCAGCTGTCATCTCTTCTAAAGTCCCACTTCCTTCCTCCAGGGGATCATGCAACCGCCAGGTTTTTAGAAGAAAGGCTCTGTGGTGCTCATCACACACTTTCTAATCATTTTCAATGGGGATATAATGATGTAATGGTGCAGAGCACAAGAGCAGCTTGAGTGCAGGGCTCTGGCCAGAAACCGTTTCTGACAGTGTTGTGTATAAAAAAATCTAACAGCTACAGTGGTGTAAAATTTGTTGCCCCTTTCGGATTTCTAATTTGTTTGTATGTCTATTATTCATAAATGTTTTTTTAAAATTAAAATAATTTGAATATTTAAAGAAAAACGTAACACAAATTGCGGTTTTAAAGGAAAGTTTTATTAAATTGTAATTTCTCTACTCACAATTAGGCCTGTGCCCAGTCACATCTGGCATGAAGGTAATACTGTAGTATTTTAGAAAAAGAACGTCAACCAACAGTAAAGTATAGTTGTGTAATGGCTAAGACAGTGATAAGCCATTCCATAGTTTTTGTTGTGGCTGCATTGTTTATTTTATTTAAATATAGTTTCCATTTCATTATATCTATTCATCACAATCCTTTGGCTGTTCTGTTTATTTTAAGAACATCTTACACACGTTGGTTTTATTTGATTGGCAGCTCTTTGATAGTGACTAACTGCAGGTCTGCTGTCTTTGAATTTCAGAAAACTGCGTGTTCAATAATTCTTTAGACTTTTCATGATTTGATCCAGTCGATTGCAAGAAACTGTTTCAATTTATGGGATACTGGCACAGACGTGGAAAAACGCGGCACATTCAAGCACAAATCGGGACATCTAGTCACCCTTTGCATTCTGGGAGCCTCTACACGGCCAGTGTGATAGAAAAAAAAATTACATTGGAGTTTTTAAAGTAGGACACCAGCAGTGTGTCCTGGCTTTTAGCAGTAGTTTTGAAGAGTGGATCAAGCAGTTAATGATGATAATCAAAACTGGTGGCCCTAACCCGGGACTGGCTTTGAATGCAAAACCCTATTTAGTAGAGTGTGAACTCTTATTTCATGGTTTTATGCTGACAGCTCTTTAGGAGGAGAGACCAAGGTTTGGATCCATTAGTAGTTATTGTTAAAGTATCATGAGGGTATAAAGGAACAAATCTGCTGCAGGTTGATTAAAAAAAATTAAATATCAAATAATTATTTAAAATGTTCTTGTTTATGGATTCAGTGCAACTTAAAGAAGAATTGATCAACTAAATAAAACTAATCTGATCATCATCCATTACTAATTATCAGTAAAAGATGCTGGAAATTAGGTTTAATGCAGTCTAGATTACTCTTTCTAGATCAGTTCTACCCAGATGCCATGAGAGTAATTTACAGTTTTTCCTGCAGAAAAATCATCATATACGATATGGATTGTAACCATTTCTTTAGCACATTGAAAAACAAAACATCAATATTTTCTTTTCTTATGCCATATTAAGACACAGATGGGTTTCTCTAGAATCTCGGCTTAAATTCTAAGTTATTGCCTGTGGTGAACACATTCAGTTTTAAAGACTCCCCAGCTGATGCCTGCTCTTAAAGTAGGCACTTAATGTCTGATTGCTATTTCAGGACAAAGCATGGGGGCTGCAGTAATAGTTTTGTTGTTGGAAATGGAGGTTGAAATGAAGTCATCCTATGGAACTTTACTAAGAGTGTTGTGGTGGAGTAAGGACAGGCTGACATAATGGGGCTGATTTGGGTGGATAATAACAGGGCCGATATGAACCCAGAAGACATGCCCGACTGGATGAACAATGAAATGGGCCCTTTGACTCAGGATGCATACGGAAGCACTTCAGAGTGGATCAGGCTTGGCTGCAGTTTCAGTTTTCTTCCCTTCAAAACCATGATTATTCTTTTGAATTTGACCCCATCAAAACTGTGCTCAGACCTCAAGGCACCGCAGCAATCCTCCGGGCCTGTCATTTGCATCTCAGGATTTGTGGGCACACGTTTGAAGTTTTTTTTTTTTTTTTGGGATCCAGTGCAGTGTTAAAAAAAACAAAAAAACTGACTTGCGCCATACGAAAAAAAATTATAATAATTAAGAAAATAAAATTACATATCCACAATACTACAAAAGATGCAAGGTAAAATGTTACCCAGCAGCCACAATAGCACATAGAAGGCATTCTAAAACTGTGGGATGTAGCTCAGTGGAAGAGTGCATGCTTAGCTTGAATGATGTCCTGGGTTCCCTGGCATCTACATTGCCTAAGTTGTTACATTCCTGCTGTTTTTTGCACAGTTTCTGTTTTAGTGACTTAAATAACATGCTGCTGTCATTTTTGCACATCTCTGATGTTGCTGCTATTTTTTCACATATCCATTACTGTAAAAATGTCTGCAGCTGTATATTGATTATTTATTCTCCAGATGCACAGTATTTTTATTGTAAAAAGACAGCATAGTACGGCATTTTATTTGTTTATTTACTGTTATGTTATTTTTATACATTTATTTAAGGTCCACATTTGTGTGGCCACTTTTTGCTATAAACTTTTGCTGCTGTAGAACCACAATTTCCCCATTGTGGGACAATAAAGGATATCCTATTCTATCTCTATCTCTATCCTATTCTGTTCTTACCTCTTGTTTTTATACTAAAAATGAATACTTTGTGGATTTGGATATTTTTTATTTCATTAATATCATCATCTTTTAAGCTGTTGATTAAATCCAGTCTATTTGCAGTCAAACCACGAACAATGCCATTCTTTGAGAGCCATACTGGCTTTTCTCCTGTTAGTCTTTTCCTCTCCAGGTTTGTACTGGCAGTGTGGTGACTGAAGAAAAACACAATCGGGCCTAGAATGCTTCAAGGTGGCTTTCGTTCAGCCATCACACCAGTGCCTTTCTAAAAGCAGAGCTCATGCAAGCAGTTAATGCCACTGAGGTGCAGTACTGGATACAGCTCAACATAAACCTGCCTCCGGGGTCTAACCAAAGATTCAGAAGGTACTTCCTATACCTGAACCCCAGTGTGGTAGTAAAAAATACTGACAGACATCAAAGTAAGTGTCAGCTTAAAATAAAAGCCACTAATTAAGTTTGTAAATCCACTTAGAGTGATTTTCTTCTATGGAGGGCAACATTAGGTTAATGGTTGAACAAAAAAAAAAAATGCTGACATTTTCTTTAAAAGGTTAAGGATATTTGTAAGTCTTCTGCACAGCTGAGAAGTTTATCAGTGGATGTTCCTTGAGTTTACTGCAAATCCTCCCTTTATCATAGTTAAACAGATACTGATCTAAATTATTTAACCAGAAACATGTTGCCAAGCAGATCAGCAAAGAATTGCATATATCTGTCATGCAGCAAAACTTACCTATGAACATTTTGTCAAGTAGGCAAATATGAAAGATGATCCAGTTAAAGAGAGAATACTAGAATAGATACATTTAAAACAGGGAACACAGCGAGTCCAGAGGTCGGAGTTTGAAAACCAGTCATTTAGAGGATTTTTTTTCCTACTATTAACTAGAGCAAACCCTTAAATGCATTTGGAGTATGTGCAAACTTCATGAAGGACCCTTGGCCAGGATTCTAATACTGGAACAGTTGAAACAGGAGCTGGAACCATTTGAGGAGCCTTCGCTTGAGGAGAAGTTTCTGTAGAATGAGATCATTAGAATTGGTTGAAGGTTTTGCCAGGCATCACCAAAGTTGGTCCTCAAGGGCCACTGTCATGCAGGTTTCAGAGGTTTCCCTGCTCCAGCACAGCTGATTTTCCTTGATAGCTGATTAACAGGCTTTTGCTGAACTGCAATCATCAGAATCAGCTGTGCTAAGACAGGTAAACCTCTAAAACCTGCAGGATAGAGGCCTTTGAGGACCGACTCTAGGCATGTCTGGTTTATGGTTTCCAATGGTGCATAGATCCTGAGGGGGGTGGTAGGTCTGAGGGCTTCCTTAGCTTGTGGCTGGCTTGAGGTTGTTGCTGGAGGTGTGTAAGAGTGGTAAAAGAGAGGGAACTGATGGAGGATTGACCAGCTGAAGGCAGTTTGTGGAGATCAAAAGCTGAAGTAGGGTCTGCAGATAACTCAAAGTCAGTGATAACATCAGGGTCCAAAATTAAAGAATGTGGAACCCAGGAGCGGCCTTTATGGCCATAACCCTCTACTTCAACCAGACTATGAGTGCAACCCTAGGATTGACATCAACGAAGTGACAGACAGAGAAAGGCGGATGGGCATCAATAATCCGTGCAGGAAAAGGGGGGTTCAGCAAGATGGCAAAGGTTGCTTTTGAGGACAGGTTTGATTTGTGATACATGTATTACAGGATAGATGCAGAGATTGGCTAGGGGATTAAGGCTGACAGAAGTGGGACTGTTGACAGCTAAAATGATGTAAGGACCCAAGAACCAAGGAGATATCTTTTTATTATGGGACTTGAGAGCAAAATCTTTGGGGGACATCAAGACATTTTGACCAGGTACTGTGGCTTTGAATGGGAATAGACTATTGCTGAAGAGTGGTGTGAATTGAGGGCATATTCTCCCTAGAAGTCGTTTTAGTGGGGGAGACACATTCAAGGGTATTTTTGATCTGCTGATTGAGGTGTTCGCCGTTTAAAAATGATATCCAAACGAGAGGCATGGCTTGGCCCCCATGTAGTGCGGAAAAATCCTTCCAGACCTGCGAAACAAATTGATAGGAACACTCGGATGTTATCTCAGAATCTGAAGGGAGTTTAATGAGCAATGAGGTGACATGCCTTGGCACACCTGTACATAATACTGATGATGACTGAATCGTTCCTGAGACTGAAAGGCCGGTGATAAAGTCTAGAGCTATGCAAGACCAGGAGCGACTAGGTAGGGAAAAATAGTTGTAGAAGAACAAAAGGAGGATAGTGGGAATCATTACTGCCACCGCAGGTGGAACAATCGGAGACAAAATTAGCTGTGTCATTGTTTAGTGATGGCCTCAAAAATACCTATGGAGCAGATTAATAGTTATTGACATGGTTACATGCCTGAGCTGTTCTTTATAAAGCTAAAAGAAGCTTTATTTCATTAAGGGTTTAATCACTAATATAATGTTAAAGGTATTGTGAAGGATTTTCTTGAATTTTTTAAAAGACCTGCCCTCCCAACTTAAAAAAAAATGCGTGTACGAGACCATGCACAAGCCCATTTCTCATTGTGCACGCTCTGTTTAAAAGTTGCTGTCCTCATAGCTCATTAAAGGTTACTGTGTCTGAAAGTCCTCACTAAAACCTAAATCCAACAAACACTATATAGATATATAGTCCTGTTGGTTCCCTACACGGTGCCTGCACCTCATTTGTTATTTCTTGCTGCTGTGGGGTAGCGACAGCCTATGGCGACAGGGGGCCGCTGTGACAGCAAATCCGGCAATGCTTTGCAAGGAGATCTACCTGCGCAAAGCATTCCGAGATATATCTGCCTCTTCTGAGGCCTTTCCGTTCTTCTCATACAGTTTGTAGACACTTTTTCTCTTACGACCCTCTGCCATTTTGAATGTGAGGGTCTGAATGACTGTCTGAAACTGTAGCTCACCACACATATATGCCTGAAGGTGCACATGCGCAGAAAAAGATAACTAACGGGACGAGCATGAAGGATGACCTTACATAAACATATCACCAGAATGACTGACAATTAGGAGGACCACTTATTTAGATGATCCACCCAGAAATAAAAGATTGTCCTTTATAGCGTTCATGTGTTATCTCATATGCTCATTAAATTTTGATTACCTAATTAAGTAATTCAATGGGAATCCTCATGTTTGCCAATGTCTTGTTCACTCAAAGAAGATAAAAATTTGGTTAACTAAAGGTTATCAGTTCCTAATTAAGCAAATAATTTAAAACAAATAATGTTTTATTCACCTCTTGGATTTGCATTGTGAATTAGTTTGACACCATTCCAATTGCTCTAAATTAGTTAAAAGCTAATTTGATCACATCACAAATTATATAACATAAACAATATAAATTCAATATATATAATACAAAATCTGTGCTAAACTGTGATACCATTGCATAATTTTATTGATTATGGTTTTCAACCATTTTTTCCCCCTTTGTACTATGTACAAAGGGGGAAAAAGTAGCTTAGTTTAGTTGAGTTTCACTAGTTTTAGTCAAGAGTTTTTCACTGAAATATGTTTGACTTGGAGCTGACTGATGTTTAATAAACTCATATTTTGAATGGAAGTTGTGAATTTATTCCATATATGTGCAAAATTATAATTTTGATCATGATTTGAGCTTGATTCACAGTTTTATTTGTTGTTCTCACAGCCAGAAGGGCGTGTGTTCATAAACAATATATTATTGTTTGAATACTATGTGATTAAATAGCATTTACCACCCCTACCTGCCCATTTTCCATTGTCCGTTGTCGAAGAGTCACTGAGGTCTGCTGTTAAATGAAGCTTTGGATAGTGGAACCATGTTTCTGCTGAAGCATTTCATGTTCAGAGAGGTGCTGCAGAGACTGTTTGGCCAGAGGATTCTGTCATAATGGTGGTTTGAATGACTCTTAAGCAGTAACAACCATAATCAGGTAAACTATGTAAACTGTTTATTGTTCTTTTTTTGGGAAGGAGTGTGAAAACAGGAGCTGGAACCACTTGAAGAGTATTTGCTTTGAGGAGGAGATATAGATGAAAGAGTTTGCAGATTGAGAAATTTGGAACCGGATTGAGGTTTACAGTTTCTAATGGTGGATGGATGTTGTTTCCAAAGGAGTGGTGGAGCTAGTGAGCAGATGGAGGGTGGGGAAGCTAAGGGGAGCTTGTGGAGATCCGATTCAGGCAGGTGCCATAGGTTAGGAGCAGCAAACAGACCCAAAGGAGAGAACCAGGGCTCAGCCTGGGAAGGAGTCAGAACCTGAATTGGTGAAGCCAATCCAGGAACCATGTAGAAAACTGCTGGAGAGCAAGTACTGGGTAGTTTTGAGTTAAGGAGGAACTAAAGCAGAGCTCTCAGGAGAACCAGTTAACACACGAAGTTCAATAATTATCTGGCGCCTTGCTCTGGAAAGCCACACCCTTTTAAGCCCTGCCTGATTGCCAGTAAGGATCTGCAGCTGTGGCCTATCAGCCTGTGAAGGTAAAGCAAAGACAAACCACCTAAGATACACACCGCAAAGCAAACCTAACAGACTAGAATTAATAGAGACCTAGAATTATCAATTAAACATTTAAAATTTTAATTAAAAATAAATCCCCCAAAAACATAAATCATAAAACCAAAAACACACAGACCAAAACCATGACAAAGCTGGTAACTATTTTACCACTTGGGAGGCTCTCACACAGTACTTCCCAGATCATTAAATATAAAAAGGAGACTCTTAAGTCATAGAAACAGCAACATTCTTCATCCTGACACAATAGGAAAAAGTTGACCATTTGATACCCCTCATCCCAGTACACATGCGCAATTAAAATTGGTGTCATGCATGTGTTGTATAAATGACAGCACTCTGTTTCACAAAAGGAATTTCCTTTTTCCACACAACAAGCCGTGTCAAGTGTGTTTTTATATATTCCAACATATGTTTTAAGAAAATAAAAAAATTTGATATAACAACATTTACAAATTCTCCAGAAAAGCGTAGTTCTGTTTTTCTAGTTCTTCCCATCTCTCCATCTACAGTATTATGCAGGCATGCATTTCCCACATGGCTCCAAGACTCCAGCATTGCGGTGCTGGGATACTGAGCTATAAAGGGAGATGAGATAATCTGGCATACTGGAGGAGGTCCACTGTGGAGAGAGTATTGTCTGTGATGAAGCTAATAAAGTCCTGCGCTGGAGTCTGATCCCAGATACTTGGCTCGGCTCCAAACTGGGCATACTGCTCCTGTCTCTTCACTTATTGTCCCCCCTCCACCCTTCCCCAGCGTAGGGGGGGTTACCAAGTGCAGCTTTGATCCCTGTCTGCTTGTCATTTAGCATTAGTCACCCTTAGGTAGGAGAGTCCTCTTTGGGTCAGTGACGGACCGCAGAAGAGCTGAATGAAAGAGCCATGGCTGTGGAACAATAAGCTCTGTTTGGTGCAGCAGGCTTCAGGGTGTTAGCGGACATACTCTGGTGTGTGCCACATGTCTCACCCCTGACACTGTCACAGACCAATCCACAGTCCCCTTACAGCTTTATCTCCTTAATGTGGCCCCACACCTCTGGTAGTGAGATCACAGCTCTTGCCCATGCCTACATACAGTCAGTTTACTATGATTTAAGTTCTTTTTAATGGGTTTTTCCAGGGCCAAACTCTGACACAAATGGTGAGCACATAGATTTACACTCCATTCGTTACACAAGTAAAACAGACATGTTCACTGTTTTACTTTTCAAAGAAATAACTTTTGGTATTCCATAAGGGCTTTTATACCGTATCCATAGAGCTGTTTCTGGTTGACGCTCATTTACTGGTAAGACACGACATCAAACATATCATATCAAATCTTTTTTAACTAACCTCTGCACATTTTTACAAAAAAGTATTAAGTACTAAGAAAGCATGTGACTCCTGCCACATGCTTTCTTTCCATTTAGATTTCAGTTTTGTTGGATCAAAGTCAGGATTTAAACAGCACACAAAATAGGTGGAGCTTTGGATTCTTGCTTGAAGTATTGAAGACAGTCGCAAGCAATGGATATGCATACAGCCACATATCGGTTATTTTCATCCTGTTAGCATGCACTGAAATGCTTGACACCAGTTCCCTGCTACCTCTAATGCAGAGGGAAAGTTGCTGGTAAATCTGTCATGGCACCTATTGCTGGGTTTGGCTATTTTCCTCACACCTGCTTTGCTCATTGTCTCTAATCAGATCCACGTGTTCCTGCTTCTATTTAAGCTACCTGTTCCCAGCCCTTGGTGCCAGATTATTCGAGCCTAGCGTGAGATTAGTTCTAGCGCCCTCTGTTGTGTTTAGTCTGCCAGTTCCTGACCTGTTTCTGTCCCTGGAAGTCTGAGTTTTGGGCTCCCCTGTTCTGCTCTGTGTGCCTGCCCTGTTTCCGGACTGTAACTTAAATTCAGCCTGTTATTAACATTGGGCCTGTTTTCTGACACCAGCTTGGATTATTCCCTCTGGATCCTTCGGTTCCTCTGTATTTTCTGGCTGCTGCTGGTCACTGCTCCTCTTCTCTCCTGGATCTTTGGAATTGGCTCCATCACAAGCTACTCAGTAACCACTGAGTAATCCTTTTTCTGGGCTCAGACTGAACTTCACCAGACTGAACTTCACCAGACTGAACTTCAACAGGTTTGTGACTTTCATGCTCATTATCATTTCCTGTCTGAGTTTAGAAGTCACTGACCTTGTCATGACTCTGCACTTTTTGTTTCTGTTTAAGTTTTCTTTTTTGAGTTTTCAGTTATACTTTGATTCGTGTCTTTCTGTGTTTTCTTTCTTCTTATTGGTTTCATTTCCATTTTGTGTTAATTATTTTTGATTATATTTGAGTTCTTAGATATTGTTTTCCTTCTATTGCCCTCTTCTGTCAGTCTCTTTTTTTCCAAACCAGCTACCTTCTAGACTCCTCTGTCCACACCTGCTCACAATCTGTTGATTAGCTTGGTCTTTGTTCAGTCTCCCATTTTTACACCTCATGTTCCGTCACTGTTTGCTAGTTCCTTGTTGTTGTTTTGTTGCTTCGTTGTCTCTTTGCTACCCATGAGGGTTTTTCCTGAAGTTTACTTGATTTTTGATCCATTGAGCTTGCCCCAGCTGAAGATCAGCCGCACATTTTAAATAAACGCTTGTATGCTGGTGAAGGTTCTCAGACATCTAGGTTATAGTCATTACAAAAAAGAAAATTAAAAACAATGGAAAGAAAGTCCAATAGATTGTTTTTTATTTTCTTTTTTTGGAATAAATAAACGCTTGTTTCTGAATCAGATCTGTCTGCTTCAATTCTGGGTACAACTTTCTGAGCTTCTGACAAAATCACAAACACTGAGCCTAAATCTGACTGGGCTTTACAAACGATGGATTTCCAGGGACATTTAAAAATGTCCCTAAATAATCAATTTTAAAGGTTTCATGGTTAGATATGTTGGGGTGTTTCATCATAAGTTGATACAGAAGGCAAAGTACTGTAGGTTGGATGAGGTCAAATTTGACCTGTTCCATGTATTTTTTGGGAATAACAGGTCCATGAACAAAAACTAGAGACCACACTTTCCTCTCTCTCATGAGTAAGTCATTATGACAATAAAGTGAAGCTTCCTTCTCTACAGATGGCTTTCTCAATGAATGTGTAGGGAATTAAAAGCTTAAATGATTACACATTACTTTAAGTTGCAAGCTAAAAAAAAAAGAAAAAACAGAAACCTTTACTAACAATCAAGATATAGTGTTGCCAAAGATAGAAGATGATGACAATGAATGTTCCTATTCTCTCTGCACCAAAATATAGCAGACAGACAGCAGGCAGTTCATTTAATGGATATAATATATTTAGACCAAATGGACAAAAAGGTGCAAAATATTTCTTTTCCTCACATTTGTTGGATAGATACGGCAGATCTCCAAACCTGCAAGCAAACCTAGAAAATTTTACTGTCTAGTTTTAAGTCTTGAAACCTTGAAAATCTGAACATCTGTTTCAAAGATTAATAACTAAAAGTAAAAACTGAATTGTTCCTGTACTGTAAAGCATAGGCACATTTCCAGTATACGGACTAATCGCTGACTGTACATCCGACGTAAAAATAAAAGGGGAACAAAATTTTAAACCCCAAAAACTGTGTACAGAAGAAGAAAAATATTACGCCAAAGTCTGACAATAAAAAAGGTTATTCAACTGATTTTCAAAAGCCTTCACAGAGTCAGGAAAGCAAAGTTTTAGAGGTGGTCTGCTCCACAGCTTTGGGGTCAAAAATCCTTGTAAAATACAGGAGACTGCACCCCCGACTTCCTGCTACGGTCTACAGTATAGTGGTCTCTCTCCTTGACTACACTGATGGTTTCTAAATGCTTTCCTAGCCTGCACTGTGAAACTTGGACTTAGATAGATTTTATTTTGTCATTTTGTACACACAGGTGTAAACAAAAATAATTTTTTTTAAGTACAGCTCTTTAGACTATTGCATTTTTTAAAGTGCAGCCTTGATAAAGGTAAGCAGCAGTGATTAAAACGTTGTATTGAAAAACAGTAATGTAAACATATGACTGTATAGTTAAAGTTCTAACATTCAGGGTTTTTTGTTTGCTTTTTTTAACCCATATTATATAACATTCAGCAGTCTAATGGCAGTGGGGAAGAAACTGTTCTGGAATCTGCTGGACCTGCATTGGATGCTTCGAAGCCTCTTCCCAGAGGGCAGCAGGGAGAATAGTCCATGGTGGGAGTATAAGGGGTCATTTATGATATTACAGGTGCGGGACACACAGTGCTGGGATGAAATGTCTTTAATGGAGGAAAGAGAAGCCCAGATGATCTTCTCTGCTGTTCTTACTACTCTTCCCATCATCTTCCAGTCTGAGGCGCTGGAGCCTCCACACAACACAGTGAGACAGCTGGTCAGAATGCTCTCTATGGTGCTTCTGTAGAAGGTGGTGAGGATGGGTTTGGGCAGGTGGTCTCTCCTCATCCTTCGCGAGATGTACATACGCTTTTGTGCCCTTTTTATCAGTGAGATGGTGTTTGCATTCCAGGTGAGGGCATCTGTGATGTGCACCCCCAGCTGTGCTGTTGACCAGTGGAGCGTGGTTAGGACGGTTCTTCTTGAAGTCCAATATGATCTCCTTCATCTTCTCCACGTTCAGGATCAGGCTGTTATCTTTGCACCAGTCCACCAGATGCTCCACCTCCTCGCTGTAGTTCTGTTTGTTGTCGTCATTGATGAGGCCCACCACCGTGGTGTCGTCTGCAAACTTCACTATGTGATAGGCGGTGAACCTGGGGACGCAGTCATGCAGTCACGCAGTCAATCAAACTCTGCAGATGGTCCAGAATATGGTGGCGTACAACAGTAGCATTCTTCTCTTTGCTCGTTGATATCTGGGTTAAAGGTCCAAATCTAAATCAAGCCACTGATGTTTGCCTATAATCCTTTTCATAAAGGCTCCTTGCTACCCGAATGCTCTTGTGGCATAGCCAGATTATTCCCAACTCCTTTCAAGTGCTGTTCCACAATATTGGAATATCCTGAGGCCTACAGAGCAGGAGAATGTTTGTCTAACTTATAGAAACTCTTGAAGAACCAGCTCTCCTACCCTGGTACCTATCCTGGACTTATCTACACCCTCTAATCCACTATCTCTTTATTTACTTTATTCTATGCCTGCATTCTTTTTCCACATTGTCACTCATCTCACCTCTGGCAGAGCCTGACTAAGGGGTCTTCCTTCTTAGTCTCTTATTGTAAGCTAGCAGCATTGTTAATTCCTTATTTGGGTGTCACTTTGGATAAAAAAGCAAATGTATAACCATAAACACAAAAACAAAAACTTTTATGAGTCTTTATAAGAAACAAATGTGCAAATAGATTTTAAAAATAGTAAGATCTATAATAGATCTGGGTTAAAGTTTGGACCATGGTGGAAGTCTGATTCCTTTAAATATGATAAGACCTGGAATGGATTACTGTAACATGGAAGTGATGACTGAGCCAGTGTTGAACCTCATTGGACCTTACAGGAGAGAAGAGTCAGAATTAGAAGATAACCTCTTCGCAGTGGTTTTCCTATCCTATCAGACTACGGTATTAAAAGAAGAAAATGCTAAGCCTATTTTGTTCAGCATTCATCTTTGACTTGATGACCAACAGCTTCATGTCACAATGCAATGAATCCTGCAAAAATTACAGTTAACATTACAATACTTTTCTTATATAGTTTAGGTTTTCTCTAAGAGAAATGCCTCCAATTCATTTACATATATTGTAAGCAGAAGAGATCATTTGAAAACTCAAGATTTCATCTATAAGATATTTTCTATCAAAGTGCTCTCCCTGATATTATTCAATCTACATTCCTGCCTGATTGCTCACTGTTGCTCTAGCCTTGACCTTGGTACAGCACGCTTGCAAAGACTGACATATTGAATGTTTAGTCTGTTGGCCACCCAGGAGCAACACCACCAAAGACAGTAGATCCCTCTGAAAGAAATTGTTTTGTCCTCTGTCAGCGATTGCCAAAATCATGAAATATCAAACTAATTCAACAAAAGTTGAAAAAAAGAAACATCTATATTTTTTGGATTCCTATTTGAGTTTTCTTGGCTTTTTTAATCACTAATTTACCACTACTGGCCTTCTCCCTTCTGGACCCAAATTTATATGACTTCACCCAAGAAACGGTCAAAGTCAATCACAGCTCAAGGCACAGCAGGACACCGGAACCCCCCAAAACTGGGAAATGCATATCATTGTTACTTACTACATAGGGAGGGTGTTTGTTGGGAAATATCACTCATCATCTTACTAAGTGATGGAGACAGAAGCAAAGAAAAAGCATGATTTAATATGACAAGCCCATCAAACTTTATAAAAAGCCTCTGCCATTATATTACCTTAATGTATAAAATATCCACTCTATTCAGAGCTGAACCTCTGGGACAACTGTTCATTTAGAAACCTTTAGGCAATTGAATTAAAGCCAGTTCAGCTGGGATAACAAACACATAGGGCAAATCACTTTCTTGTAAAAGATCAATCTATATAATTGTAAATATTATATTTGATTACCCTTAGTCCAGAGCTCAACAAAAAATAAACATAGTGGTGGAATAAAAAAAAATCCCAATTAGATTTGTTCTTATAATCAATAATTTCCCAAGTTCATTTTTTCAAACTACTTCCTTCTTGGGTTAAAATTTTTTATTAAACCCTGAATTTCATCAACAATGTTGTTCAACTAACAAGGTAGTCTATGTTAAGGGTTTCACCTAAAATTTTTGGACATAGTGACCAAGAAAGCTGCAGTCAATTTGGCTCCATTGTGGAAATTCAAATTGTTAAAGGATTTGATGAATCAGTCATCTAGAATAATTTCCTTCATTCTGGCTGCAGACCTGTGGGGTTTTAAGGAAGCCTGTGCAGAGTGGAAGGTCGTTGACCTATGGGACGACTTCAGGAAGCAGCAGCTCATGGTGTTGCCCATGATGAATATCATGGGTGCCAGAGTAAACAAAACAGCACAAGTCACAGTTTAAATCTCCCTCTCTGTGAAAGATTCTACATTTCAGCTAAACACTAAACTCCAAGCAAATTTAGTATTGCTGTTTCAGTCCAAGTTTTGTGAAAAGAATTGTAACTTTATACACATTACCATCATAGAAAAAAAAGGAAATGAAACACAGTGCTGATGTCACTAATAAGAATAATAAACTTTGAAAGGAAAATACACTTTTTCTAAATAAAAATTACTGGAAACACAGAAAGAAAAATAACAAGTTTGACCTCAGACAGGGCATAGTTCCTGCAAGAATTTTATACATCACAGCTTCTAAAGCAAGGTTTTATTGTTCATAACTCACTTGTAATAAATAACTCATCTGGCATGTTGATTCTCTTTAAAGCTTCACTTCTTGTTGTCGTATTTTTGCTTTCATTTAAGCAGTTTCTGGGATTAGAACTCCAAAGGATCCACCCAGTATAAGCTGGAGAGGGGCATTTTGTAATTGCTGATGAGGACCAAATGCAAGCAGGTAGACATATAAAGATAAAGAATGGAACAAAAAAAAAGAAAACCCACAAAACAGAAACATGAAGGGAAACTGATGGAAGTTGCAAACAATTAGTATTTCAGCAAAGATTTAAAGAGTTAAACATTAAGAAGAGGTGATTACTGAAATGTTTCATATGATGAGCTTATTACCTGAGCGCATGGACTACAAAAAGGCAAACTTAGACTAAGACAACTTTTATCGTCATTTTGTACACACAGAGTGTATACAACAACAAAATTTTGTTTTGTAAAACTTTCACGACATTTCCATTTCTTAAAGTGCAGCCGTGATCAAATGTAAACAGTGTGGGAGAAAAAACATGGTACAAAAAAACGCATTGATATGGAAGTTCAGAGCATTAAATAACTGAATAAATACAAGCAAACAGACAAGTAAAGATAAATACAATGCAAACAATAAGTAAAGCACAGACACTGAAAGACATGGAATCAAACTAGTAACATATAACAAATTCTGAGAACAGCTTAAAGAAAAGGGAAGGAATAATAGGTTATGAAAGTAAAATATCAAATTAGGTCTAAAGATAAAGAAGATAGCTATAACCATTACATACAAATAAATAAAATAACCACACCTCAAAATGATTTTTTTAAAAATCCAAAACCCATTACTAGGAGTGTTGCAATAAACTGACCATAGACTTTCTACTTCCCCAGTCTAATTTGTGCTCTTTTAAACACATAAGAAAGTTAATATTCAACAGTATCTGGTGCACCACCCCAGTTATCAAAAGTTAAATTGGGTTTAAGAAATGCTTTTATGCTTCATTCAATGAATTTATTTCACATTGGAAAATTTATTTATTTCTTGTGCGACAAAAATTCCTTCAACCATTTTTAAATATCCACCCAGCATGGACACAACAGTGGCTGAAATGTTCATAATTAGTGCATAAACTCCAGTATTATTTAAGTTGATAGAAGTCCTTTGTGATCTGTTTTAAACTAACTCAAGGCTGCAGTTCTTTGAGACCTGCTAATCTGGATGAAATAAATTAAGAAGTTAAGGGGTTTTTTTTACAGTAGGAGGGATATTGACCACTGATAGACTGCTTTTCTGCCTGTCATTTGGTTTGGTTCATGCCCATAAAAACAGTCATCCCGGGGGATCTTAAATACAATATGTCTTTCTGTTCTTAACCACAGGGTGAGGATAGACGGGAAGCCAAAGCATATCCGAATCAGTCAATTAAACTTGAAACAGTATTCTCAAAACAAGCAGCAGCTCTGTGGGTTAATTTTTCCTTACAAAAGTAAGAATATAACAAGAGTTGAAATTATAAGACGTTCAGTGTTTACATTCAGGTTTTCTATTCTGGTGGCCTGAGAAGTCCAATGTTGTACTCTGAGACTCTATGACATGGGTACCTGTGGGATCTGACTCCAAATCAAAGAGCCAGAGGAGAAAGAGTGATCCAAAACACAAAACCATTTTCTGAGGCAAATTCGTAGCAGAAATGGAAATATTTGGTTAACTCTGTGGCAAACGGTTAGCGGTTTTGGAGCAGTCCATAGGTGAAATGGAGGGAACAGCTGGCCCTTTGTTTGTGGACAGAATGGTGCACTCTGTGGGGTCACTGTAGGGAGGGGGGCAACATCACAGACACGACAACACAAGAACACACATATACACATGTGACTCAATGAACATGTGTGTGCACACATACACAAAAAACAACATTCCTCTGCTTCTATGAATGTTTTGTTAATCATGTGAATGGGTCACAGAGTTACACCCCCCCAAGCATAACTACAGTCTCCATAGACACACTCTCACTCACTCATGCTTGTTCTCACACTCAAAACAAGCAGAGTGGGTGAGACTTACATAGTGGGATTCCAGGTCCTTAATAACCCTCCAACCACTGTCGGATTCTGACGCCAAACCCTGAGTGCCAGCTGCATGCAGTCAGTGTTGTTCTCTACATGTATCTTGTATTTTATTGTGATATTAAAATAGATAGATAAGCATCACAGATGCATGAAAAACAAAACTGCAAAGAAATTATTACTTTGCTAGATTGCAGTCTAGTAATTACCTTTGTTACAGCGGGATATATTATTTTACATTTAATTCATATATACAAAAAATAATTGCACAGATTGGTAAATTAATGTGTGATGAAGTTGAATGCCATGGCAAATAAATAGAGATAAAGAAAATAAGCCAAAGAAAAAACTTTAGAAATGACTCTTAATCTGTCAGTATTTACAAATCAAGTCTTCCCACTATAGGTGCAAGCTGCACTGTATTGTGAAAGAGGATCTTACTGGATGGAGCTTGTATATTTTTCTCCTGCAAGTGTAACATGATCAATGAGATCTAAGAGAGCATTGAAAAAATTGAAACCTAGATAAGTTATTTTTTCCTAAAATAAGTGCATTTGCTCTTGAATTGAGGAGGTAAAAGATATATTTTGCCAATGGAACAAGACAATTTACATTTAAAATAAGAAAACAAAATTGCATTGTCTTATTTTAAGTGCATTTCATCTAAATAACTTCTTTTAAGAGTAAAAATACTCATTCCATTGGCAAAGCATTTCATTTACCCACTCAAATTAAGAGTAAATACACTTAATTTAAGAAATGTTTACTTATTTCTAGATTATTTTTACAGTATGGCTAAGTAACTGAGGATAGTTGAGCCAACGAAAATGTCCAAAAACACAAGAGATGTTGAGAGTTGAGGTATCTAAAGAGGATAAGCTGATGAGTCATACAATGAAGTTATGGGAAAGGGCAGTGGAAGTTAAAGTGGGGTCAGACATGAGCATCTTTGAGCAGTAGTAAAATTTTATTACAACGTAAAGTACTACAGATGCAGTGTGAGAATGGGGATGGAGGAGTATGCTGCAAAAACGATCTACCGTAGAAATAAGTACAAATATCTTAAATTAAGTCTATTTAACCTACATTTGAATAAGTAAATAAGATAATTTTCAATTGAATAGGTATTTTTACTCTTAAAATAAGATAATTAGATAATATGCACTTGAAATAAGACAATGCAATTGTTTTTTCTTATTCTAAATGTAACTTGTCTTGTTCCATTGGCAATGTGTCTCACCTTATTCCTCAATTCATGAAAAAAATTCACTTATTTTAAGAAGAAAATACTTATTTAGATTTCTATTTTTTGCAGTGTACTGGAAAATTAAAAGGGTGCTACATTGGGTTTTTGTAGGCAGAGGAAAAGCATATGACAGGGTGCCGAGTGATGAGTTGTGGTATTGTATGAAAAAGTAATAGAGTAAGTAAGTTTGAAGGAAAGAACTGAAGCTATCATTTCTCTTTTATTGGGATTAAAGCATATGTTATATGACTAGAGGAAAAACTTACCCCATATGTGAAGGGTTTGCCCACAAACATCTAACACGCATGCTTAGTCCTAATTGCAAAGTCTTAACTAAAACATGTAAAGGTGTGAAACAACGGTCCATCCCAGAACCAGCTCTTCTTGTACAACACAAACACTCTCAGACATAGTGGAAGGTCAATTCCTCACAGCTCTCCATCCCCAAGAAGAACAAAACAACTGTTTGGTTTGGACAGCTCTACGAAAGGACCTCTGTGTTGAAAAAACTGTAGCAGAGTGCGGGGAGTCAGAGAGAACAGGTGGGATGTTCAGTGCTGCTGGAACAATAAGTGGGCAGTGATTTTCAATTCATCTAGCCATTTAATGATGAACCATGTATCCCAGAATGCTTAAGTCATTCCATCCATGCATGTACTCGACATTCTGCTTAAAAATACAGACTGCAACTTTGATGTAATGGTTATAGTGATTGTAGTCTTAAATATTAATAGCTATAATATTTTTACCAAGAATAGACGTTGTACATCGAGTGGTGGCATGAGCCTTTATATTTCCTCTACATACAAACATTTGTGATTTCATTGTCATAGCAGGCAAGCACAGTGACTGCCTTTTTGTAGAATTAAGTGGTAAGAACAGGCAATAACTTTTTAAACTCTCCACCTTTTAACACTTCTCCAGGGGCTGATTTTAAAATCTTAAGAGCCAAACTGGAGAAATGTTTTTTTTTTTTTTTTTATAAAAAACAATAACAAATTATGTATCCTCCTCGGAGAATTCAGTACTGACCTGGCATAATGCAGCTCAGAATGATTTTATAAATACACTATATTGCCAAAAGTATTTGCTCACCCATCCAAATTATTGGAATCAGGTGTTCCAATCACTTCCATGGCCACAGGTGTATAAATTCAAGCACCTAGGCATGCAGACT
Source organism: Cyprinodon tularosa (assembly GCF_016077235.1). Taxonomy (NCBI): domain Eukaryota; kingdom Metazoa; phylum Chordata; class Actinopteri; order Cyprinodontiformes; family Cyprinodontidae; genus Cyprinodon; species Cyprinodon tularosa. The sequence continues at coordinate 1,441,977 of NW_024039085.1, read as the reverse complement.
GTTTTTACAAACATTTGTGAAAGAATGGGTCGCTCTCAGGAGCTCAGTGAATTCCAGCGTGGAACTGTGATAGGATGCCACCTGTGCAACAAATCCAGTCGTGAAATTTCCTCGCTCCTAAATATTCCACAGTCAACTGTCAGCTGTATTATAAGAAAATGGAAGTGTTTGGGAACGACAGCAACTCAGCCACGAAGTGGTAGGCCACGTAAACTGACGGAGCGGGGTCAGCGGATGCTGACGCGCATAGTGCGAAGAGGTCGCCAACTTTCTGCAGAGTCAATCACTACAGACCTCCAAACTTCATGTGGCCTTCAGATTAGCTCAAGAACAGTGCGCAGAGAGTTTCATGGAATGGGTTTCCATGGTCGAGCAGCTGCATCCAAGCCATACATCACCAAGTGCAATGCAAAGCGTCGGATGCGGTGGTGTAAAGCACGCCGCCACTGGACTCTAGAGCAGTGGAGACGCGTTCTCTGGAGTGACGAATCGCGCTTCTCCATCTGGCAATCTGATGGACGGGTCTGGGTTTGGCGGTTGCCAGGAGAACGGTACTTGTCTGACTGCATTGTGCCAAGTGTAAAGTTTGGTGGAGGGGGGATTATGGTGTGAGGTTGTTTTTCAGGAGCTGGGCTTGGCCCCTTAGTTCCAGTGAAAGGAACTCTGAATGCTTCAGCATACCAAGACATTTTGGACAATTCCATGCTCCCAACTTTGTGGGAACAGTTTGGAGCTGGCCCCTTCCTCTTCCAACATGACTGTGCACCAGTGCACAAAGCAAGGTCCATAAAGACATGGATGACAGAGTCTGGTGTGGATGAACTTGACTGGCCTGCACAGAGTCCTGACCTCAACCCGATAGAACACCTTTGGGATGAATTAGAGCGGAGACTGAGAGCCAGGCCTTCTCGTCCAACATCAGTGTGCGACCTCACAAATGCGCTTCTGGAAGAATGGTCAAAAATTCCCATAAACACACTCCTAAACCTTGTGGACAGCCTTCCCAGAAGAGTTGAAGCTGTTCTAGCTGCAAAGGGTGGACCGACGTCATATTGAACCCTATGGATTAGGAACGGGATGTCACTTAAGCTCATATGTGAGTCAAGGCAGGTGAGCAAATACTTTTGGCAATATAGTGTACATTAAACTCATTCTCCTTTTTCATGATTAATATTTATATGAATAATCACTCACTCAACTAAGTCAAATATTTAAAACTCTACACTTCAACACATCTGGAAGTGAAGTCTCTGAGATTTCTAATCACTTCCACATTGAATTATTTATTGCCCTACTTCCTATGTGTTCATCCACTCATCATCTATTTAAAAATATTAAATAAACAAACCATAATACATGAGGACCTGTTACAGAATACGCGGCCACGGTATGTTACAGAATATGCAATTATAGTGATCCTGTGTTTAAGAGTCTAACTAAAGACAGATATTACTGCTTTCAAAGGACTATCCCTGAGAAAATTATCACATGCAGCACATTTAATCAAAACCAATGGATCACTAAGGGCATATTAAAATCATAAAATCTATCATACAAATAAATTATATAAAAAAATAACCCTATTTATTATAATAACATTGCCTATTTTAATTACAGAAATAAACCTATACTATCAGAAAGTGGAACAGATATTATTTTGCTAAATTGATAAAAGCACCACAGGGCAATTTCAAAAAGTCTTGAAGCATACTAAACAAGGAGGCTAAAAAAACTCCTGTGTTTCCTGACCATGATAACAGTACAACCAATATCAGTAAAAATTAAAGTCTTGTAAACAAATTCAAACACATTTTTGTCTGTATTGGCAGAAACATACCCAGCCAAATGTTGAAGTCATGTTAATGTGTATTTAAAGACATTGCAGTTAGTGCGAAAAAATTGCAGGGGGAATATATAAAAAAGTCTAAGCAACCAAAACTTTCGAGATCCTCATGCAGTACCTCTGTGGACCCCCTAGGGGTCGCGGACCCCCTGTTGCAGACCCCCGGTCTAAGGAATACAAAAATACTCCAAACTCATTGAAAATGTTTTGATAGAAAATTTTTTTAGAAGAGTTTTTAACCATGATTTTAGAACGATGAAGGCTTTTCCTTCCCATTCAAAGTTATGTACTATGTCGTGTTAGTCATATTTGTAGAATAAAAATAAAAACATTTGAGGTTTCTGTGGTTGTAATTGAACTTTATTGATCTCACACTGGATAAATTCACTCTCTGCATTCAACCCATCTCTTTGGGGAGCAGTGGGCTGCCATTGTGCAGCACCCAGGGAGCAGTGTGGGGTTAAGGGTCTTTGCTCTGGCACCTAGAGTGGCAGTATACATGTAGGAGTGGGGCTTGAACTCAGAACCTCTGGATTCCAAGCGCAATGTCCTAAACACTGGGCCACCACCTTCACTCCCATTAGATTTTGATCAGTTCTGACCAGCTTCCCTCAGTGAAAGTTTGCTAATTTCAATAAATTAAGCTTTTTGCACTAAGCTCTTTTTGGGTGTATCAAGTGAAAAGGGTTCACCTCATAGTTCTTCCGATTTAAAAATGCAAAAAAAAAAAAAAAAAACATTCATCATATTCCATCCTGTCACAGTCTTGGTTCTGTGATGTTTTCTTTTGAGTGTTCAGTTTTATTTTGCTCCATATTTTCTAGTTTTAATGATTTATTTCTTATTTTGTTGTCTTCTCTGGTTATGTTTCAGTTTTCTGGTTATTTGTTGCCCTCTGCTGCCCTCTTGTGTTCTCCTCGTTCCCTAGTTCTTTTCCTGTCTGCTCTGTCCACACCTGCTCCCAATCTGCTCGTTAGTCCTCTCTTTGCTTCAGTTTACCATAAATACACTCCTTATGCAGTTCCTCAGTGCTGGTTCCTCGTCTAACTTCCCTTCTAACTTCCTCCAATTCCATCTCACTTAGTCTACCTCCTCGTGATTGTCAACACCCAGATGTCTCCATGGTTTCTGGTTTGTTTGACTTTGTTTTCATGTTAGATTTTTGGATTCCTGCCTCAGCTGTCTGTTTACCTCCATTAAATCAACAAGAAACTCACCTCTACCTCCCTGCCTTTGCATTTCAGTCCACAAACCTCAACCCAATCCTGACAAATCCACTTCATAATTACGCAACACTTCTGTAACATCATACCAAAATTTCCAACAGAATACCCTTAAGCTTGTGGTTGTGATATATAACAGAATAGAAAATGTTTAAAGAAAGTAAATACTTTTCCCAAAGCATTCGGTCTATAACTGTTTACATCAATGGACATTGTGCATATTTACAGTTAGAGGAAGTTGATATTTTGCACCCTCTTCTTCACACATTAATTTTTTTTATTTTGCTCACACATGCTGCATCTCTTTAAAATGTTGAACCTATTTTCTTCTCTGAGCCTCTTTGTTTATTACTGTTTTCTATCTGAGAGTAGAGCGACAAGACAGCGCAGTGTTTTATGGCTTTATTGTATCACAAAATATCAGCTTGTTGTTGGGCAACCACTTTTCAGTTTTTAACTATAAAAGCTTCCAGATAAACAAAGCCATATTTTTCAATATTGTAAAGCCACAACTTTTAATCTAGGAGGGGTCACTGTTATCATATTTTTCATAAATTATTTTCAAAGAATAAACCTCTCCTAAAGAGCAAACATAATTGCATGTATTCAGTAAAACAACCGCAGCAGTTAATCATGGTTTGTGTTTCATCAGAGTGTCAATACCATATGGGAAGAGGCAAGTTTATGTGTTTGTGTGGTATGAAGAAACCGTAAAGCATGCCACTTCAGTCAGCTACTCTACTGTCACTAAAGGATGCATGGACACACAAACACGCATCGATGTCTAAAAAGAGGTCCAGATTCAAGAGCTGTTTGCTGGTGTGGAACGTAGAGAAAAGGAGTATTCTGCTTGGCTCTTGAGGGCCGGAAAGGTACGGAGTAGTGTGTGTGGGGGTGCATGCACAGATTCACAATGTGTGTGAAGAGAGACCTGAGAGGCCCAGCTAGTTACAGCCTCTCTGCTGGAGACCAGCACTTCCACAAAACAGGCATTGTTGGTACAGAAGCCCAGACACCAGAGGAAACACACTGCAAACCCAAACATACAGAAATACACGCAGCACAGACCAAAGTGTTACAAGTTTGAAACCAGTGGGCTATTTGCAATGAATAAATTCAGTACCACCAAGAAAGTAACGCACACGTTCCACACTGTACACAATGTGGAGCCCTGTTCTAACAATAGCCCTCTGAATGTTGGTCAGGCTATTATTGTGAGTGTTTCTATGCTAATTATGTGTGACTGAGACCTTGTCAAAAGCAGTTACTGAAAATAATGTGGCGAGCTGGAAATGATGAGGTAGAATTACTTTCCCCAGGAGAGGAAAAAATGTTCAGTTACTTAAATGGGTTAAAGTTTTTTAAAAAGAAATCAAAAGCTGCACGCAAACATATTCTTTAACATCACTGGCAGGGAGAGAAGGGGTCAGTTTTATGACCTCCACTCTTGACTCTGCAGAGGCCCTGTTGGCTGACAGGATTGTGCGTCATCGCCTCTTGCCACTCCAATACTATCATCCCCCTTCAAGCCTCTGGCGATCTCAGTGGTGTGCAAGTACCAGCCCAAAGTGCTGTCCGGGCCAACCCATTCAGCATCCAGGTCCCACACAGTTCTGCAGAGGAGGGAGAGCGCAAAAGGAGCGCACTGGGGAAGGTTGCGCACAGCTTGGATTGGATTTGTTTGGACATTTCTCTGCTTTCTTTTTTTCTATTTGTTTTGTTCTGGATCTCTTTCGGTACTTACATGGCTGTACCGATCATGATTTCATCGCACCTGTTTCTGCTGACGCTGATCTGCGTCATTACCTCTGCATCGGTTACCGGAGACAGCGGCTTCCTCAAGCTCTCTGGTTACCTGGATGAGGACATGCTCTCCCGGCATATGCACAGACTGTACGAGAAATACAACAGGGAGAACCGCCTGAAGGAAGGAAACACTATCAGGAGTTTCAGAGCCATCCTAGGTGTGTAAACGCGCTCTCCTGCATGAGGCATGCGCACCCAAATCCTTTAATTAAGCCGGTTGTTCAGCAGTATATGATTTATGTTTTAAAATGAATTGGATTATTTCAACACAGACAAAAAAAAGTAAAAAATCATGAATGTTCAGGATAAGAAATTCCTCCAGTTATCTCTATTATTTAATATTTACAGATGCAGACACTCAGCCAGCCCAAGGCATAAGTGAAGTAAGGTGCTGAATGCTGCAACAGTCATAAGTAAATGCTGCAGTGAATCATTTCTGCAAGTTCTTGTGTTAAATTTTATGGAACTAGACAATAGTTTTGATGCTAGTTTTGTAGCATTAAAGCTACACCAATTGCAATATATTTGTCAAAAATCGAGAAAATAATATTGGTTGAGAGTAGCACACTGTTTTCCAATTCTTTTCCATTTTTCTATTGTTATTTTTTTTTTCACTTTTTGTCAACTTTTTCATCATGGTCACTAAGATCTATTTATTTATTTATTGAAGGATCCCCATTAGTCTCTACCAGAGTAGAGACTACTCCTTCTGGGGTCCATCTATGGAAAAGAAGGACTGTAAATGTCTGATTGGCTGGCTAAATATAGGGGCATCTAAAAAAGCATCTTGAGATTGCTTTTTTGAAGACTTGATTTTTTTTATAAGTTTTGCGTTCAATAAATGTATAAAATTGTTACCTCTTCTCACTGCTAAATCCACATCTTGGAGCTTTACTCTTGAAACAACTGTTTGACCAACATGAGCTTAGAATTTATTTACAATATTTATTAAGTAAATTATTTTAAATTGAACCAGGACACCAAATCAAATCGGGGCCTCATACAATCTCAGGCTGTCTCCGCTCTGTAAATAGCTAAGATTGTTTAGGATCAGTCTGAGAATGCATTTAAATACTTTCAGAATGCTGTGAGTTCATTGGGGCTCTGGAAGCAGCGGCGCCACTTGCAGGCAGGGTTCGATCAATTACCCCAGACAGACGCCCAAGAATGCATGTGAGCCATGTGCTGTAAAATACAATACATTAGAAATCAGTCAAAGGCAGGCAGACATATGCAGAGAAAGGTCACTGCCGTGGCTTCTGTGTTTTAGTTAGTTGGTCCTGAGGGGAAAGCCTGACTCCACATCCTAAAATAAGGGGCCTTAATGTGGAGTCTTTCCTCTCTGTCTGATGCTGTTGTTATTAATGCAGCTCAAAATTTATACCATTCATAGATCTCAGATAGCATATCACAACATGTGTGTATTTTCATTACAGAGGCTTGATGTAATCCAAGGAGACATCTGAGAGACTTTTCAAAATGGTGTGAGACCTGCTGAAAAAAGTTTGATTATATCACAGTGACTGAGCCAGTTGTATCATGCTTAAAGGGAAGCTTTAACTGAAACGGGGAGTAAGCACTTCCATATGCAGACTGAATGCAGAGTAATGTATATCTTTTCGCTCAACTTACTTCCGCTGAACTCCCACACAATGAACAATAACTCTGCTGTTGAAGTTAATGTTGATCATGAATATGCAACTTTCTGCTTTCCGAAGTCTGGTTCCTCTTAAGGGCACACCTTCTTAGAGGTTCTACCAATGAGCTGCTGAACTGTTTAAGAGTCCTGTCGTGAAACAACGTAAGGAAACGCCTTTGTCCTATTTTTAGAGGAGGTTAACCACACATAAGTACTTTTGGCTCAAAGGTTTGCCTTTTCTAAACCCATTCCATTTACATCTGGTACCTCTTCTTTCACAGAAGCTCAAATAACTGAGTTCAAACAAAGTTCATCCTCTGATTGCCAGAATTTTTTAAACTTATCTTAGCTAATTTCTCTCTGCAAAAGTTCTCCTGTAACGGTTCATAATCCCTTCAAAAACATTCAAATAGAAAATGATTTGTTGCTACCCCTTATAAAGTGACCTTCTCCTTTAAGATGAGTACATAGATATACATACAGAGTTCAAATGGATTAACTAATGTTGCATTTACGAACTACTTAAAGTATTAAAGTATTTGTGATACCTGTTCATTTATCCTCTTTTGTCTGAAAAGAAGATTATTTTTTAATTCTCAAGTAAGTCTATGGATTATGTCATTATTGTTTGTAAACTAGCCTTTCCCAGCTTAATTACATCTGTTTCATTTTGCCCTGTTCTTCCTTATATCACAGCATTTCTAAACTGCAGATAGTGAAAGAGAACCTATTTTAAACACATTTAAGTTTTCATTTTAAGAAAGCAAGAAAGTCTCGAGGGAAAATTAGACATTTAGATTATTTTTGTTAGTAACAGTAATAATTGTAATTGAACGGATTTAGAACCACAAAACTGTTTTTTAATTTTTGATGAAATTCAGATTCCGTTTTAATACTTTACCTTAAGTCTGTGCTGTTATTTCAGTGACAAAAACATCAGAGACAAAGCTGGAAGTGATTGTATCGATCTGCAGTTCTACATCCAATAAGAAATATAATCAACTAATAAATGATTTAAAAGATGTGGCTCTTACCTATTCCACATATATACAGTAGGTAGAGTTCTGCTTAATTCTGAACATGCATTCATATTTCTACAGACGCTGCTGATCACAGGACCATTTTCAAACTCAACCTAACAACCCTTCAGGATTCAGAGGCCATCCTCTCTGCAACATTCCACTTCCTGCTAGATAAGAACTCACAAAGCAAACCCTGGTTCTGTAAGCGCTTCAGGAGCCTGTCATGCCGCTCCCCATCCACACACCCTTCTTCCTCCATCATTTTGCTGTTTCACTCCTCTGGGCCGGAGGTCAGACGTGGGCCGGTGGGCTCATCCTTAGGTAATGTGACCCTTTACCCCCACAGGAGAGGGGTGTGGCAGATGAAAGATGTGACCCCAATAATAAAGGAAGCTCGAGACAGGGGTCAGTTCTTGGTTTCAGTGGAATTGGACTTTGGAGTGCCGCAGCATAAGAAACAAGAAGGTATTTTACCTGCTGTCAGCATGCCCTACCTGTTGCTGTATGCTAATGACGTAGCTTTAACAGAGCCTAACAGTGTTGCTTCCAGCCTTCAAAGGTACGACCCAGTCAGCGAGGGAGCAGAACTACTGCACAGGTCTAATTCCTCACCTAAACTTAAGGGTCGCATAAGAAGGGAAGCAAAGCCCCTTGCTGACCTTATTCAGAACAACGAGCTACCTGAGCTCGACTACGGGCCCCGTGGACACAGAAAAGATGACCTGTGGGAGCTTAACTGGCACCTTGCTCTGAAACCGAAGTTTAAACCAGAGAGGAAGGAAAGGATTAGTAAAAACCAAAAGACAGGAGGAGAAGAGCAAGACAAAGCGAAACCTCTAACCATGGAAGAAGAAGAAAGAACAACGAAGCCGATCGAAACCGATGGTTCATCTAATAAAACCCTCAAAGATGGTCCTACGCTTTCTGCTGGTGACAGACAGAGGAGTGATCGGATTACTGAGAGAAAGAACGGAGGAAGACAGAGGGAAAACACCCGGTCATCTTTACTGAGTTTTGATGAGCAAACAATGCGGAAGGCCAGGAGACGGCAGTGGGGCCACGACAGGCGCTGTTCCAGGAGGAACCTCCGAGTAGATTTTGCTGATATTGGCTGGAGTGAATGGGTCATTGCACCCACGTCATTTGATGCCTACTACTGTGCTGGGGCATGTGGGTTTCCAATGCCGCAGGTATGACTAAACACTTCTGAGGTCTTGAACTGTCCTTTTCAAAACCTTCCATTCTGATCACATTTTTTTTTCTTTCCTCAAACTTTACCAGGTTGTCAAGCCGTCTAACCACGCCACAATACAGAGTATAGTGCGAGCTGTAGGAATCATCCCTGGGATTCCCGAGCCCTGTTGTGTCCCAGAAAACATGAGCCCCCTCGCTGTGCTCTTCCAGGACGACTCCAGGAACCTAGTGCTCAAGGTTTACCCCAACATGTCCGTCCAGTCCTGCTCCTGCCGATAGGGCATTGTGGAGGGAAGAACAAAAAAAAGGAGGACTGAAAACAAATGTAAAAGCAACAGAATTGTGCATCCGTTAACTGTTCCCCTGATGCTATGAGACAAAGTCACTCAGTCCAAATATATTTCCTCAGGAATGGAGGCGAGCAGAGCTTAATTTGTCATGCTTTTTGCCCTTGCAGGACAAATATCTGTAGTGTAAGTGTTATGGATCTCTAAACAGTCATCTAATGTGATTTTATTTAGGTTTTCTGTAGATGAGAGCATTTTAGGGATATTTTCCTTTCCATAACAGGTAGTCTTTAGACTGCTCATCTGGAGTTAATGGTTGTTTCTCACCATGCAGTGCAGAAGTATCCATATCTGTTTAAATATTTTATTTACTTTCACATTGAAACCACAGACTTTATCATATTTTATATTTTAAATAACATCTAACATATCTTGCTTTAGTCAGGCCTTCAATTTGTAATTAGTTGTGTTTATTTACAGAGTTGTTTTTATATTTCTCAAGTGTAAATACAAGTATAGGTGGTTTAATTTTTTTTTTATTTAAAAAATACAAAGTGTGGTATTTGTATTCATCCCTCTTAAATAAGAGCTTAAGATTTCTATTGGCCCAGCACCATAAAAGACATACATTTTCGCCTATTTTTCTTAGTAAAATAACTCAAATTTATCAGATTGGATGGAAAACATTTCTAAAGATCAATTTGTCACAGTTTTTTAGGACATGGGTCTTTGCTTTTAATGTGTCTCTCTAATGCATTAATAGACTTTGATTCCCATTTTGGTTCTGGACGTGTCTTTACGGTTCATTTCCTCTCGCTGCTCTTAGGTCTATTGTGGGCTTTGAAAGGTTTCTTTACAGAACTGCTCCTTATTTAGCAAAATCCATTTTCCAGCAGCTCTGAGCAAGTTCCCTCTTTCTGCAGAAGAAGAGCATCCCTATAGGCCACCCTTTTGCATAGATTGAATATATACCGAGAAATTATGAAACACAGAAATAATTATATTTTAAACGACCAAATTAAATAGTTAAATTATTTACTATAATGATTTATTTCATGGCTCCTGTGCAGCAATGTCACCATGAAAACATCGAAGCATTCAGCTTGATGCTGCGCTCCACTTAACTCTGAACTTAGACGTCAATCAAGTAGTTTACAGAAGCTAATCTTTTTCCTAGGTATGTTTTTATTTAAGATTTAAAATCCAATTAGTTAATGATTAAACATAAAGATCTAATAAGTAAATTTAAATAAATGCCAGAAGAAAAATCATTCATCCATCGTATCCCAACATGGAGACACATAGATTGGACACCAGAGGCACTAGCAAAAATCCATCAAGTATAACTGAAATGTAAAGTTAGTTTGCCTAAAGAGACTGGACTTTATTCATAAAACTCAACATTAAACCTATGCAAGAACTTTGACGTAAGTAATCACAGTTTTAAAAAAAGGTGCTAATTATTTGCAGTGAATGGCAACTGTATAAATGCTATATGATAATAAAGACCAGAATCAGTGGGTGGGGCTATATTTATCTTGTGAATGTAGTTACTTTTTTTCTGAAGTGTAAACATGACGGATTTTTCCACCTAAAACCTCAAAGAGTTCTCTGGCAAACTGGTAGAGGAAGTTTTAGAGCGAGCTAAGGACATTGAAGCTTGAGTTGCTTCAGTTTTATATATTTGATCAGTTTCTTGAAGTTAATTGAATAATTTTCAGAGAAAGACCTCAATGTGAAAGTAAACCTGAGAGACGCTGCCTTAACTTGCTGTGTTAACTTGCAACAAGATGTCAGGGTTTACTAAAGATACCTCCTTAATTCCACTCAATTAGATGGGTCAGATTAAGCTGATTTCATGATGACTCTGCTGCAATGATATGAAATAAATAGATGTAAAAAAAAAAAAAAAAAAAGACATTTGATTATTAAAGTTAATCATTTGAAAAGTGGATTTAATTGTTTAATGGAACATTAAATTACTTAATTGTGTATTAGATGATTAATGGAATATTAAAGTATTTAGTGCTGGTATCAAATACATACATGTTACATTTATTTTTTCATGGTTCATTTATTTACTTTTGTTTATTGTATTCTTCTACATGAACGGTGTTCTGTGAGATGCTCAAAGATACAAATTATTGTTTAATACCATATCCTGCTCTAAATCTTCATACAGTTTATCCCCAACCTGTCTGATGTGCTCTTTGTTTTTAATAAATGTATTCTGTTTATTAATTATAACCTTTGAAGGGTAAGGCTAGTTTTATATGGCTAAATGCATATGTGCATTGCATCTTTCTGATTTATTTCTCAGATTTATTTTATGATTTTGGGTCATTTGCTTACTTTATAACTTAGAACAATATGTTTAATTTTGCCTTCATGTTTTAGAAATAAAGTTTTCTGTAAAATGTGAAAAAAGCACTTCAAACCAAGTAACTCCCCTTTTGCTCATCAACAATGTTAAAATTAATCAATGTTTTTTTTCTTTTTAAATGTGAAAATTTATCTAATATTGTTGTAACAATATCCAAATGATGTATTGTTTTTTTACATTATCATTTTTTTGTGTTTGTATTGCTTAAATTATGAAAAACTGGCCTTTTATGAATTAGAATAAAACTTTATTTAATCCAGTAGCTCTGCACTAAAAAATATTTTTTAACAGTACTAGTTTTTATTCTTGGAAATGTGTAAAATTTCTCTATCAACTGTTTTAACATAAGTGTACACAAAAATCCCAGGAAGAAGCGGTCCCCTTTAACCTATTATTACCCCACACCAAAGGCTCCGGTGTCAGCTGTCCAGAGAATAATGTGACGGATGTGGGCTGCTACCCACCCATGGTTGGTGAAGGAAGCAAGCCTTCAGCCATCAGGACATCAGTCACTTAAGCTTCAAAAACATGGTGCACTTTCCTTTTTCCTGCTCATTCAAAAAGGAATTTCCAAGTGCGTTTTTTCTTCCCCTGCCTGCAGATGCTTGCAGATCATCACAACCTCTCTCCTTACCATTGCCCCTCTTCTTTATCCAGAGAAGAATAAGGTGAAAGAGCAGTTTTCTTACCATGCAAATTGTACCATTGAAGAATTTCACACAGAAAAGTGCATCTGTCCTCAATAGTGAAACATCTGATAATAAATTTACTGAAAAGGAAACTCTCAGCATGACAGGATAGTATATAAAACATCCATATTTTTACCATCCAAAAATAAATTTTAAATTTTGCATAAAAAAGTGGAATATACCTTTCTCTGTTAAAACAGCAGTGATTAAAACATGTTATCAGCATCTTATAACAAAGGGTACTACAGTTCAATAAATTATGTTTTAAAAATCCAGGTGCTTCTACTAATATGAAATTCAGTTATATTGTTATAATTTCTTTCTAAAATCTTTTAGAATTGTTAGTGTGCCTTTCCTGAGTCTTGCTTTTAATTTGTAATCATTTCTGTTTATTTATAGTGGGGGGTTTTCATATTAAACCTATGTTTGCCTTGTTTTCCTATTTTTTATATCTATTTCTCCCTATATGATCTATTTAGGAACATATTGTTTATGATGCAGTTTAATTGATAAAATTGTTGTTATTGATTACATAAAAAAACACCATATATTGTAGAGTAGCTCTAGTTGTTTTCAATGTCTAAACAATACTCATTTTCAGCTAAACTGCAAGGAATATCAAACAAGGAGTTTAGAAGACCATACTAAAAGTGTCTAAAGACACAGTGCATCTCTGTATTACCACATCTTAAAGGAAATATCAAAATATATCACATATGTTCAGTATTACTGGGCTGCAGCTATGAAACAACCATTTTTTGAAAGCCGCCATTTGAACTGCAATAATTGCTGAAATTAAGGTTATTATAAATCATGTTTGTGTTATGTCAGGGCTTCAAAGTGGGTTAAGGCTCACTACAGTGACACATCCACAGTGGGTTTTTTTCTCTTATTTCCTGACTGATTCTCTTTAAAGTATCTGCCTCCACTCTTCCTTTAGAAAGTGAACTGCATGTCAGCTACAATCATTCTCACAGGAGAGGTATGTGTTACAGCCCAGAAAACCACAGCAGCCTGGACTTATTCAAATGGACTAATATGTTCAGAAACCAAAGCGCAACAAGGCGAGTGGGGAACCAAGAATAATATTTGCTTTTCTATAGCATTATGGCTACATTATAGGGAGCAATAAAGCAATTATTGGGCAATGGAGAATTTAATGTTACTGGATAAAATGGTCTGGTTATGAAGCTCAGAGAAAGAATAACTATTTATTAGTACAAAAGCAGCTTTTTCTCCTGGTTAATCTGTCTAATCATTTGAGTCTGTGGCTGCACTTCTAAGAAAACATCCTGTCTAAAGAAAATGTATGAAATATAAACTTGTCAGTATTTCTTTTATATGCTTTTCATAAGCAAGGAGAAAATCATCTGCTGGTTTAAATCTGTTGTTTTAAAAATTAAAGATTGACTTATTGTTTATATGCCTTTTAGATAGTAAAACCCAAATCGAAAATTTGTAAGGGACTATCTCTGAATTTGTTATTTTATGGTCTGTTTTCAACGTTCCTTTTTTTTCTATGGTGGTATGTGTATCTATTTGCTGTCATTGCATACACATAAAAAAGGGTTTTACTAATGATTCTTAATCTGGAGTCGATTCTGAATGGGCAGTAAGCTGCATATAATTGCTGGTGAATTTTTGAATCACAAATTCAAACCAGTAAAGCTTTGGTTGTTAATTACATAATTCTGCTGTTAGACTGAAACATAACACATGACGTATGCAGGTTGTGATTATTTCTTTGTATAGCACAGATATACTGACTGACATATCCTATTTTATCCGATTGCATCTATAGATAAATCCAGTAAGAGAAATATTTTTTAAAAAATGTTATAACTTAAGAACTGGAAACCAATTCTTTTGAAACATATCAGAGTATGTGAAAGAACAGAAGGAGAAATATGTAATGGCATTGAATATATGGAAAAAGTTGACTTTTTATTATATATTATAAAAGTATGAGTTTTAACCTAATCATTTATATTAACATATTCTGTCTTTCGAAACCAAAATGAAAAATAATTCATTTAGAAATTATTATTACTATAAAGGCTACTCTAACTGACTCAATACCCTATAACCAAATTTAGTGTGCACCTAGAGTGGGAAAGGGGACCCAGTTTTTGGCTGAACTTAAAAGCAATCATCAATATTTGCTTTTTATATATTATATATACGTTTTTTGAACAAATCGAGGTGAAATACATATAATTATGCTTATAGTATTAGACTGTGATACAATCATCAGATGTTAAGTTACACAAAGTTTTAATGCTGATGAAGATTCTCAGTCATCCAGGACATAGTCAGTCCGTAAAAGTTCAAAAAATATCCACTGGACTTCAAATGTCTGACATTTGAATTGAGAAAGCTTCCTGGAGAGGTGGCAAAACGTCTTCAAATCTTGGAAACCAAGTCCAGTCGATATTTTTTGAACTTTTACGGAACAAAGTTTTAATACATTTTTTTTTTTTTTTTTTTTTTTTTAGACTAATGAATGAGCAACAAGGTTAAACTCAGCCTAAATGTTACAATTCCAGGTTTGAAAACCAGAGGGAGGGATTTTCTATCTCACTATTGTTTGTTGTTGTTTTTCTAGTATTTTTGTGCTTTCAAAGTGTGCTTAACCGAATGAGTTAATCATCAAAGTTGAAATAAATTAGAAATGTGGAGGGGTTGCTTGGTCTAGTTTTTTGTAACAACGGCTATATTACATAAAAGGCAGTCATGCTGGATTTTTAAATCATGCTAAGAAAACTAATACCTTCCTTTTTGTTATTCTGACTTCAGATGGACTGTTTTGTTTGTTCTCCCAGAATGATATTAGAAAACTTCAAGTTAAGGCAAATAAAGCACTTTTTTTAGACAAATCCTATAGTTCCAGCCTCACAGCTGTTGAGAAAGCAGTTTTCCTTAATAGTGGCCTTCATCCTGTCCCATTGTGTGTTCTGATGTCATCTTCTTCTAAACACCAGCCCGGAGAAAATCAAAAAGTTGAGTTAGTTAAGTTGAAATTGCTGATCACACCCAGCATTTTAAATAAAATCTGCACCTCTTATTTACCTGTGATGATTCTGCCCTTTCTGTACTTTTTGGTCCTATTTTGTGGTCCTATTAAGTTTTCCTTTGGACTTATCAGTTATCCTTTATTTTATGTTATTCTTTGTTTCTCACGATTTAGATCGTTCTTTTAATTCTTAGTTTTACTCTCCCTTGTTATTTCCTTCAGTTATCTCTATTCAGCATTTTTTGTCCAATTTATTCCTTGGTCTAGTTTTAGGTGTAGTCAATAGTTTTATTTCCCTTTTGCTTCATGTAAGTTTTTTTCTAGTTATAGATCAGGTTGTTTTTCCTCACTTTGTTGCCCCCTAGTGTGCCTTTCGTTTCCCCTTTGCTCGTTTTAGTTGATTCTGTCCACACCTGCTCCTTATCAGCTGATTAGCCCCTTCATTGTTCTATCTCTCTCTCTCTCTCTCTCTTTCTATATATACAGTATATATATATATACACCTCCTATGTAGTTCCTCATTGCTGGATTCTCTTCATTCTTATGTTCATTTCCTAGTTTTGATTCGTGTGTTTTTTGCCTGTAATTTCTGGATGAATGCTCCTGTACCATCTACCTATTCATTAAATTTATAAGAAACAGTTTCACCCTTCTGCCTCTGCATTTGGGTCCTCCTCAAAACTCAACAGAACCTCACATTACCATGCTTTCTCCTTCAGGTTGCTTTCCCACTAATAAACAGAACTCTGTAATGAGGCGGCTCCTTTAGCTGTGATTTTTTTCTTTCTATCTTGGTGCTCACATTGTATTTAAACGGTGTTCTGCTGTGCTATTTTTGAGAGATCATATAAAATTTTCTCCAAGTCAAGAAAAATGGTTTTAACGTGAAATTTTTTGGTCAGGATTAACAGACATAGTGCGTAATTAACTTGTATATACATGAGCTTCACTGTATGGTGCAACTTAAAATACTATGCAGGCTATTAAAGCCACATGAATATGGAAATGAGTCCCAGAGCTGCAAGCCCAAAATGATGCCATTCTCTTCTTAAAGTACTAGTTTATAGGTGTTCTTGTAGCTTCTTCTTTACAGGTAATCTGGGCAAAGCCTTTTTGTCTTATGTCCTGCTTTGATTGGTTTGAAAATTAAAGTGAAAATGCTTGCAATACACTGATGATGCAAAGATTTCTTTAAAGTTCCACACTTAAGTTTTTATAAAGTATGACACTTCAAGGCCAGAAGCTTTCGTTCTTGTTCTCACCACTTATTCTAAAAATATATATGTTTTTTGGTTTTATGTATCAGCCCAGCATTGAGGAGGTACTTTTGCCAAAACTTTCAGAACCATTTCTCCTAACAATATATAAACAGACAAAACTATGTGAAGCTGGGTCTCGGTCAATTATGAAATATGAATATATTCACTCACTCTTTTTTGTGGCAATATTTTATAACATTAGATTTCTAAATAATTCAGACAACAGCTCATGTACAATCCCACCAACCCATAAAAGAAAAAGCTGATAAATAAATACAAACTGCGATGAGACATATGTAACAATCATCAGCATTTCTGAGGATCAGAAAGCCTCCTGAATCCAATAAGGCACAAAGTAATCAATTAAACTCTTCTTAGAACACAAAGCAAGATAGACGCGCCCCTCTGCTGCCATCTACTGGACACATTATGATGGGGCGAGTGTTCAATTGCCTACATTCACTATAAACAAGAAAGTCTTCCAGTTTAAATAAAAACATTTCTCTAATTGTGAGAAGTCATGTGTCTTGACAAGTGGTGTCTCTCTCTGAAGTATTCGTGACAAATCGGGCAGGTCAGTTTCTCCTCCCTCCTCCGCCTCACCTGAGACTCTGCCGCGAACTCCTTTTTGTGGTGAGAGCGCATGTGGAACACCAGATCCGAGGTCATGCGGAAGGACAGGTTGCATTTGGCGCACCAGTTCTGCACCGACACACCGAATGAAGAGGTGAAAGTTGGCGGCAGAACTGTGAGGGTGGATGTGGTTTGCAGCTGTGCGCCAAGGTTTCTGGACCAGAGCTCCGGCGCGTAATGGAAAGCGTTGCCTAATGGAATAGGAGATGCCAGAGTCTGCAGGTCGTCGGCCAGGATGCTGGATGCCATCATATTGTTGTATCCCAGAATAGTCCTGTTGGTGAAAGCATCAGTGATCTCATCCAGGCGGCTAGAGGGGGCTGTAGGAGCGCTGCTCAGATGGACCTGCTGCTCCACTGGAGCGCTCCTTTTACTGGGTTTGCAAAAAGCGCTTTTCTGCTCCCCATGGCTGCCCGAAAGAACAAGGGAAAACGCGCTCAAGCCGCTTGAAAGCACACCAGATCCCTCCCCTGCCTCCGAACATGTGTCGACCCTTTTTTTTGGCATAATGTCTGCCCTGTCTTCCTCAGCCTCAGCTGAATCAGCCCTCCCCCGTGGCGCACGAACTGCTTTGACCCTGTCAGCTTTCAGTTTCTCGGAAGCAGAGGACAGGTCACCTGCAGCCTGGTGGCAGTTTTTGCTCAGCTGAGCGACATTTTCGTCATTCGAAATGTTTGTTTTCTCTAACAGAACCGTTTTTCGCAATCTGGCGACTGTGGTGTTTTCCCCTTTTCTCTTTTTGGAAGGAATCTCCACCTCCTCGGCCTTTTTCTGCTCCAGGTCTCTGGCGATGTTGTGGAAATCCGTCACCTGGTGAGGCCTCTTGGTGTCCACGTACTTGTGCTCATCGGCGTCGTGGCTCCAGATGTCACTCTTCAATTGGCTGCACAGAAATCTGCAGTGAGCCACGAAAGGATTCTGGTTTTTGAAGATCTGGTTGCATCTCCCGCATTTAAATTCTAGGCAAAAAGACAAATTATACATAACAAAGTAATTTCAGATTAACATTTTATTTAATCTTTAAGCAAAAATGTAACTTGTAACGCATAGGTTACAATGTACAGTTATATTTCAACTATAAGATATGTAGAAGTTACTACTAATAATGATGGAACATCTCCATCCTGTCTGTAGTTTAGTTCCTTCCTCTGGACTCTCAAAACTCATCTTGAAAACTTTTTGCTTCAGTACACACAGGCTTTGCTCAGGGGTCTAAATTAAAGTAAAAGATAGTCACCAATGATTTCAATGATTCACAGAATACAGTAATCTGAGTTCAAACCAAGCAGCTCGAGTTTCCAGACTTCTAATAATTGGTTTCCTTTTGACCTTTCAGGTAATGAATGACCCATCTCAACATCTTTAGGCACTTTCAGATGCATTACTCTCCCACTTTATTAAACCCACTAGCACTTTGACCCTTTTTTTTAGGTTTTTAGTTATCTACTACAGTAGGCTTAGACAAAATCATGCTCTTTACACTACAACAAATGAGTAAGTTATAGTTCAACACCAAATAAAAAAGCTAAACAGTTACTGCTCTGAAGTTCCTTCAAGAATATAACAAAGAACCAGTGAACCCATTGAAAAAATATGTGACATCTATTACACTGGAAAGATGATTTAGGGACATTTGGCTCATGCATTTTTTTACAACACCAACACATAAAATATGATGGCTTTTGAATGGTGAAAAAAAATGAATACTGAGGTTCACAGCACAGTCTCTGAATTACAATCCCACTATTTAATAAAAAAAAATTGCCCCAAGCAACAAATATATAAGTATATATATATAAGTATATAAGTAAATATATAAATACATAAGCCTAACATCTCAGGGTCACATAAAATGTTCAACTTCTCCTTCATGGAAGATGTTAATTCTGTTTATTCCATAAGAAAGCAATAAAATGTTGACATTAATGGAAGGATGATAACATAGGCAAGTTGCTTTTAAGCATCTATCTGAGGGGTTGTTCTATAACCTACATTGTATTAAAGTCTATTTAGCACTTGTAAAAATGAAAATAAAAAAATAATCTTTCTCTCACCTCCGTTGAGTCCTTTTATCATGTCTGTAAATCCCAGCAGGTGAGACAGCTCTCGGTCATACCACACCAACAACTCCTCTTCAGGCTGGATGTCCCGCGTAGCCCGCACATACACCTGACCCGCTTTCAGAAAGGCCTCTGCGTTCTGCTCCTCTCCGTTGCGCGCAGCCTGCACCAGCCTCAGCCAGGAGAGGACCAGGGTTGAATTTCGCATTGCCTCTGGATCGACCTAAAACAACAATATTTTTTAGTGCCAAATGTATATTTTAAGATTCACTCTATAGTGCTGTTATAAATACGCGTAAAGTCCACATGACCCCGCCGCCTGCGCTTTTGACTCACCCTGAACATGAATGACTTTGCTGTCTTGTCGCTGCATTTCTGAGCTATAAAGGCGATGGTTTCGTAGAAAGTGTTTTGAAGCAGGCACGGTCCAAAGCACGTCCCAGCAGGGATGCAGCGCGTCACAACGACGCCGGTGTTCATATCTGTTGGATGCTGCAGGAATTTAGCGTCACTGGAAATTGACCGGGTCAGGAAAGCGTGATCCATTCTCAAGGAGGGGAAGATTTCATCTGAATCAGATGCTGAATCAAAACAAATATAAAAAATATAGATATATCCAAATATTAGGTTCTGCATATCTACTCAATGAAGCAAATTGCTTGTCACGTTACAACAACTATAATTTTTTGAAATATTTTCTTATAAAACAAAAATGGAACTGTGGAGGGTAGCTGCCACAGCTGCTGAAGCAAAACTATTTTCTAACGTTCTTTGTCTCTGTTTTTCACTCGGTTACTCCTTTTGTCTCCACATCTGCCGTGGAGTCCAACTGGCTGTGCGCAGGAGAAGTTCAGCGCCTTTTGATAAATATTATTCTGAGTAACATAGAAGCCTTTTATGATATAGGAAATAAAATCTATATGTCTGATATTCAAAGTGAAAATGTTATCTAGTTATACAAAAATGTTAACATAAAATTGATGGATATATTGTTATCCAGGAATTGATATCTTGATGGAAAATCTTGGTCCCAATATTTGGTTGTAATTGGTCTCTATTCCTGAGACGCAAATAAAGGATGCTGGTGATGAACTCACCCAACGGAAATGCGGAATGATGTTTGTTCCAGAGGAGGCAGCGGACCTCAGAAGCGATGCCCCTTCAGAAGAGTCCCTTAATTCCGCGACTGAATCCTCTTCCTCACTGCTGCCTCTTTCCTCTCCCACTCCCAGATATCCCTCTGCAGGAGATCACTGTAGCCCGCAGCTTGGCGCACTGGTTTTATCGCGTGCGCGTTCATGGCCACACGCTCTCTTGCGCGGGCGGAGCTGAATGGGGGGCCAGGGGTGGCCATGGCCACCCTTAACCAATCATTGGCCACCCCTGTGGCCACCCCTACTATTTAATCCCCATCCCAATTCTGATTCTGAATTCTTCTTCTGAAGTGATACTACAGCATGGGCGTAGGTTTGCATAGGGACCATAGGGACATGTCCCTACCAAAGTTTTGAACCGACCTAATTGTCCCTACCAATAATTGGATGTGATGAACATGTTTATAATTTACAGCAGTAGTTGTTGCAGCAGTGGCTTCTGTTCCTCTCGCAGCTCCTCTGCCTGGTCTCTCCTGTCCCTTTCATGTAGCAGCGCATTGAACTGTGCTGCGCTGTTTAACGCCACTCTCATTGGTTGTTCTGCCTTAAGTTCCGCCTTCTCTCTCTCTGATTGGCTGTTTTCTAGTCCGTGTGTGCTTGGAGCACAACATTGAAAATGTATTCACACTAGAATGCAGCGGTTACTACAATTAATATTAGGCTACAAAACTAGTCCCAATAAAAAAAAAATGAATATCATGTACACTAAAAAACAAAAATCTTTTTTTTTTTCTTTTATAAAACGAAATATTCTGAGTCAGCCAGGAGTTCTGAAGACTGCTGGAAAAATGGGCAAATTAAGGCTGTAAGCCATGGCAGGATAATTCTCCCATACACAGCCAACTTAAAAAGAAAATGTGAGGGTTTCCTTTTTACCGATATTAAGTTGATATTACTGTTTTCATTTTTTTGTTTTTATTTTTACAATTTTGATATAATAACTGATCTAAGTGGGTTGCTCTGTGGGGAAAGGCACATTTTACATTTATATTACTGTATGTTTTAAAGTCTCTATACTCCAGTTAATGATGAATCACTTACTAAATTAGTTGACGATTATTGAAATAATCAATTAATATGATTCTTTTTTTTTCAGCCCCAGATAAAATACATGAAATGGGCTACACAGAGTAACTACAGTCCAGATGTTCAACTTTTATAGTGAAGTTAATATTTTAATGAATGTATTATTTTGCTTGATACAGAGAGAGAAAAGTAGGTACAAATATTAGAGTGGGGTTTACCTCTGCATAATTCTATATCTTCAAAAGAAAATACTGTATTTACCTTCTCTCTTAGTGGTTCAAATGAAACCGTTTTCAAAGTGGAAAACAGTCCTAATTCCACATTCATCAGAGCCGGTGATACTTCAAACATTGATAAACAGCATCTAATGAGTGTAGTGCTTATAACATTTTTATTAATGGAGCAAAATGTTGCTTTTCTCTTTTAACAATGAATTCCTCTTATCAGTACAGATGCTCACATCCAGCATAAAAAAGGGCATGCATATTGCATAGCACCAATGACACCAGACCAATAGTGTCCCTACCAAAGTTCAAATCAAACCTACGCCCTTGTACTACAGTAATACTCTCAATATTCAAAACATTTTCATTTTTTCATAGATTAACAATTACTTGACAACAAAAACATTGTGGTTATTTATACACATCAATATACTGACATTAAAGATGATAAGTACAACATTCATGCACTTTTCAGAACTAGATTTTGTGTTATATGAGGTAAAGAGAAAATGCAAGTCGGTCTTCAGTTAAATAATAGATAAAAAGCTAATAAAAACTTAGTAAATAAACAGTTTTTGTAGATATTAGTAATTGTAAATATCAATTTTATGCAGAATGATTATGGATAAAAGTAGGTAAGTAATGACAATGGAAAAGATGTTCGGCCCAGAACTCAAACCTGAAAGAACTTATCCACTATACCTTTTATGTAGATGGATGTTTAAATACTGTATATGCGTCTATTTGTTAGCAAAGGCTTTAGGAAAGTATAGTTTGTCTTTATTTGGAAAATATGGATGTTGTTGTTGTTGTTCATTTTCCTGTTGGATCAGAATAGATTGACCCTTAGTTTATGGTGCCGATCCGCTTTCGGCCACCCTT
This sequence comes from Cyprinodon tularosa, assembly GCF_016077235.1. Lineage (NCBI taxonomy): Eukaryota > Metazoa > Chordata > Actinopteri > Cyprinodontiformes > Cyprinodontidae > Cyprinodon > Cyprinodon tularosa. The sequence goes on along the minus strand of NW_024039085.1, from coordinate 1,419,640 downwards.
CAGAATACATTGGTTATTGCCTGGCCAAAAATGTTCTGGCTACACCTCTGGTACTTTCTATATGAAAAAGATATTAAGGGTGCAAACTTATATTTACAATTGTGATGTAAGGTTTGTTTGTTTTTTGGAATGTGCCTTACTCTTACATAAACCTTGATAAACACAACAATTTTTGTTTTATAATTGAATATGCTAAACCAATGTGCTCCTGCAGTTATTCTATATGTCTTGTGCTTTATACCAGAAAATAATATTTTACATTCCACAACAGACTGGAGGCACAAAAAGACTCATTTTGATTACGTTATAAAAACATTAACTTTGGCATGCTCCATGTGGCAAAATGTATGAAAATAAAGAATTACCTGCTATTTAATGCGCCTTTAAGGGTCAGGACCTGCCAACGGGCCAATGCATTATTCATAACTAAATGTTTATGTCTAATGAGCATTTAATAATTATTCTGCCTCAGAGCTTTCAGTTTCTGAGCCAACTTTTTTCAAACTGAAATCGTAAAAGGCCCTCAGGAAAGGATTCATTGGAATTACTCCCACTATCAAATTATATTAATTAATCAAAGGGCATTGGATGAGCAATGAATACTTGTTTTTGTTCTGTGAAATAACTAAAACATATTATTTAATATAATTCGTATATGCTAACTGTATTGTCTGAGGTAGTTTGTGACTAAAGCTATGCAGAGTGCAAAAACACAGATTGACCAAATTTGACAACCTTTATTTACATTAAATAACTTTCCATCATTGTAGACTTTCTCTACTTGTACTAAATAGTCAAGTTAAAAGGGTTTTTCCTTTGTTTCGTTAACAATCACAACACTTTTAACATGGTAATCATGCTGAGGAAGATAGAATTTCTATTTTATTCTGCTTGTATTTCAAATGGAATCACACTTCATGGACAACGCAACTGCATACTTTAAAAAAAATACAAATTCACAGCCTCATTCTCTATGGATTCTACTGAGCCAAAACATGACAAGAATTTAACACATTTGTGTAATAATGTCATCAAATTTGGTTTAGGGCCCTGTATAGTGTTAGACTGTCTGTGTCTAGAAGCATTACAACGTTCACTTTAGTTTTTCACAGTGAAATCTTATGACATACAATAGGGCTGGGCGATAATTCAATAACGATATATATCGATCGATAGATGTGTGGCGCAATAGAAAAAAAGAGGGTCGATAAAAGTTCGATAAAAAAGAAACGCTGTTTCCCTTCCTTCTCATTGTAGCCTAGCATGTAGGTTTATGCTAGTCACTACTTCCTCCTAACCAATCGCAATGGCAGACCCAGGCACGCCGTCACAAAGCGCCACCCTCTCAAACCACAACACAGAGCACATGAAGATGTCGCAGCAAGGAGAGGCGGAGGAAATTGTTCCAAAGAAGGGTTTTTGTAGTTCGCCAGTTTGGCAGTATTTCGGTCATGGCAAGTCGGACAAAAAACAAACCACATTCATCTCTAAAATGTGTAGGGAACCAGTGAAAACGAAGTCTGATAACACAACCAACTTTTTTTTTTTAATCATCTCAGCCACTCGCACCCGCAGGAGTACAAGCCGTGTAGGCCCCGGTGCAGCTCTCCTCCGAGGAATCTTCAGGAATTTCGGGAAAAAAAAAAAATAAATATATATATATATATATATATATATATATATATATATATATATATATATATATATATATATATTTCAGTTCTGGGCGTTTTCCCACGTAGTTCTAACAATTGAGAGAAGAATGCTGAGAGGCCAGCAACTTCAAAGTAATAACTCAGGTTAAAGCAGGAACCATAACGAGGTGCCAGCAGCACCTCTAGAATAATAGGGGTGAGAACAAATGCCCCATAGAAATGCTAGGCTAAAGGGTGAGTTGATTTTTGTTTGGGTTTTTGTTCTTGTTGTGTGGACTTTGTTTACATGGTAGCCTAGTCCTACAATCTTTTAATTACCACAAGCTGGTGTACTATTCCCACCCAAATAGGGTATTCTATTTATGTATTTGTTATATTTATTTTGGTCACTTTTCTGGTCACTTTAGTTTATTCTTTGTCAGTATTTAATAACATAACTCAGGTCTCTTAAGTTATTTTTCTTTAAAACAATTCTGTTGGTTAAATAAATATTTAAAGGTACACTATGCAACCGGTGTTGATTTTCCAGCGAGGCTCCCCCCAGAGGGCGAAAGTAAAAGTGCACTGTCGTAAATATGCACAGCTGTTCTCCTGGTTTCTCCGTCAAGCCAGGCGCGGTTGTTTTGAGCTTAGCAGACAGGCGAACGCAACGAATGACTAACCCCAGGCTCACACCGACTCCGGTCTTACCGTTGCGGTGCGGTGGGTGCGGCGCCGCAGTGATTCCAAGTCATTAAAAAGACGTAAACCTCTCTCACCGGCTGCTGAGCTGTCCGGCTGCGGTTACCGAGACACTCCGGCGCTGCAGAAAATTCCGCAAGTAAGCTATCCTTGCGGCGTGCCGGAGCCCTCCGCAACAAGCTCTCGCAAATATCCTTATTTGGGCCGTGTTATCGCGTGAAGTTACGTGAACTCAAGTGAACTTCTGTTCTCGCGAGTTAAATCTCCGGACCTGTTGCCAGAGCCGCAGAGCACCGTAGTCAAAAGGGCGGTGTGGGAGGGGGTGTGCGGGAGTTGCGGTCTCCGTCGGCTCGGTAACCACACCGGAGCCAGTGTGAGCAAGGGGTAAGCATCTGACGCTCGTGACACGCCGCAAACGCGCTGCTGCTCGAGATGGAAAAATTGAATTTTTGCTGCTCGACGCGCCGCGTCAACCAATCAGAGAAGCTGATCTGAGAGCTGGCAGGGAGAGAGACACAGCGCTAATGATCAGAGCGCTATGATCACTCCCCTTGAACAGTTTATTGATGCCTAAATTAACTTAAAATGCAGAAATCTGCCGGCAGAATATGTTCGCTTTTATTATCCTGCTGCCTGCAGTTTGGATTATTTAGATGAAAAACACCTACCAGCTGCCGCGGTGAACCGCGAGGAGGTGACCCGGCCAGAGGCTGCTGATGAAGGGATTCCTACTGTCGGCGCACCGCTGGTATGTGGGGGTCTGAGCGGCTCCGACAGAAAAAATATTGTAAGGCAGGATGATAATCTGAATGAACTGACTGCACTGATTACGTTTTCAGGTGTATTTTCTCACTTAAAAACATATTAAAACTACTTTATTCCCACTGATCACAGCAAATATAGCTGCAAGGCAAAGAAAGGATAGTGAAGATCCGCCCAACGCGCCTCAGACACACTTTTGCACCGCGCAGCCAGAGCAGCAAAGCTGCTTCAGCGCGCGTCAGAACTAACTGGTACAAGCAGTAAAAATGAAGCAGCAGACGCGATTTTGCTGCTTTTGCTGCGTCCGGTGTGAAAGCAGCACTGCACAAAGATCGCCACTGTGCTAGCAACGAGCATGCTTTTAACTGGGGGGTGTAGCAGTTCTCGCCGTAAAGCAAGACCGACTCTCGTGAGACTTCTGAGCCTGTGGGTGCGGGTCGGTGCTCCTGCAATTGCAAGTGCGGTATTTCCCCCACAGACCACCAGGGCGGCCGAGAATACCTTTGTTCAACCTGAAATGACTCATTTAATCATCCAAAACGTTATGGAACACATTAATTAACTGAAAAATGTTGCATAGTGTGCCTTTAATTGGAAATCTGCGTTTGTGTTCTTTATCAAAATTAAATCATTTAGCAATATCATAAAAAGTCCAGGCAGAGCTGCACATAAAATATGGTTTCAAATCATTTCCATAATTATCGATATCGATCAATATGCATGTTTTTTTTTAATCGATAAGCTTTTTTTCTATATCATCCAGCCCTAACATACAATACTAATTTTCTAATAATAGTAACTAAAGGGACCATGTTACATACTGATGTTACGTGTTTCTATGCCAGTGGCTCACAAAGATGGCCCCTTATTAGCTTAGTATATACTATTCCTGTTTTACACTTTGCTTCTGGCTCTTTTGTTAGAAGACCAAAGGGTTTTTCTGGGTTTACCAAAACAGACCAAATGACCAGAGGTTCTTTATTCCTCATCTGTGCAATGAGAAAACAAAGGAGTAATTTCTACAGTGGAGGTGTGGAGAGAAGGACAATAAGTCCATGATAAACAGTAAAAAAGTGCAAAACAGTGTTTGCTGTTGTTCTGAAGGCCTGGTTGCGGCTGTGTGTCCAAGTTGGGGGTTAGGTGCTGGGGGACATCAGAGGGTCTTTACTGCTCCCCCTGGGGCACCTTGGATCTTGATTTGCCCGCTGGAAAAGGATGTGGGGTTCTGGCATGGAGTGTTCTGCTGTACAGCAGCATCTGGGGGTCAGATCTTGCCTTGGTGAAGAGCTGGCTGGTTTTAAGGGTGTGCCGTGTGGAACTGGGTGATGACCGGCTTGCCTGGGAACTTATGGTTAGTGGTGTGGGGTAAATAAGTTGCCCTAAGTGCTGCACCAGGATCTGTGAGGGGGCCAGGTGTGTTTCGGCTCTAGTTGGCTGGCTTTTTTCAGATTGTATGGCCCCATCTCTCAATGGATGGATTTTGGGGTCAGGTTGAAGTGTTTTGGGCTGCTCTCGCTCTCTTTTATTATCTCAAGTTTCCTGGTCATCTCTGGGCCCATCCTCCCATTAAACCCCCTGCCAATGGCTGGTGTCTAGGATCAAAGGTGTGCTGGTTGTTATGTGTTACCACAGCTGGATGCTCGGGTGTTTACTGGTCCTAGCGTCTGCTTGGACACCCTGACTCTGTTGAGTCAGGGTTTCATTGGGGGTAGCGTGCCCTTGGGTTTTAGGTCTCTATGCCAACGGCTGTACTGCCAGCTACAGTGACAAACCTTCCTGGGCAGGTCTTTAACACCTTCAATCTACCTTTTGAGCATTTTTCCATGGAGAAACATATGCACTCTTACATACACCTACAAGTGTTTAAATCAATGGTGCCAACAGAAACGCATGTATACAGTTAGCTGTGGATGCCACCATATAGATATTTTAATATTTTGCAATTATTAGTTATTTTATATTATGCATTTCTTGTTTGTATCTGGGATGTTATTCTTTCTCTAGCTCTGCAGGTCTAAAGCAAACTCTACTGGATGTCATCTTCTACTCTTTCTTATTCTGTTTTTACTACCTTTCCTGCCTTTTTACCTCACCTCTTCCCCTTTCTTTTATTTTTCCTTTTGAAATACATTTCTGTATCAGTTACATTTGAAATAGTCCCAAAATGATATCCAATACCATTTTTTGCACTTGTATAAATATCAAGCAGAGCATTATAGTGAAAGCAGTAATTCTCCACTTGTGAAAGTAAATCCGCTGAGATTGCTACACTGCCAGGCAGGAGGACACATTAAAAAAGAAGTGTAAAGAATAACAAGAATAAAGACACAGGTACTTAAAAATGCAACATGAACTTTTATGTTTAATGAATTAGAACCTAAAAGCTGCCTGAAACTGCCAGTGGGTGCAAGATGGACATCTTTATGTTTGCTGATTGTGCCAGGTGCAAGAATTTTTTCAAGCACAAAAGGGACTAAGTAAACACTAGGAAGAATGCTTGGTTTATGTTGCTCCATGTTTTGTTTTTGTTTTTATATATAGGTGTTTGAATAAATGGATTTGCCTAGTGAAACATCACTTCCTGATCATAAGCCTAATTGCCCACTTTATTTCACACTGTAACAGATAAATTAAGTATACCAAATTATGTAAAGTTGATCTTAAATACAATCAGTTGTGGATATGTATTTTTTTAATCACATGTGGATACAAAATCAAGATTTAAACATTTGGATGTAGGTGAACCTTTAGTTGTGCATTTTGCATCATCCACAACTTGTACAAATCTGCTCCTAATTTTAACAAAGGAGTGGGGTTATTTTCCTTTGGAAAGAAGCGGAAAAAGTGAAGTTTTGCCTCTCTCCTCGGGTGTCGCTCCTCTCTCCTTTCCTTCATCCTGCACTGCCTTCATGCTTTTTGTTTTTTCCACCTCAGCCAAAAAGAAAAGACTTGAGGAGCCCGGCTTGAGCTGAGCGACACTTCTCCAGGCTGACTTCTCCTGGAAAGCGCAAAAAGCCACAGTCTGTTTGGAAACAGACGCTAAAAGAGAAATGTGAAGATCCCGTTTGCTTGCTGGCATTCTCGGAGAAGTAAAGCGCTAACCTGGAAAGATGGCGTGGACACGGGCTTGTTTGCTGTTCTTCGCCTTTGCTTTGCTGGGATTTTTCCTGCTCTGTGTCCCGGTGAAAGGGGAGCCACGGGGAGAGCAACAGGAGGAAGAGGAGGAGACCATGTCCTGTCAGGGCGCGTTTGACCTCTACTTTGTTCTGGACAAGTAAGCCCCCCGATATTATTTATGGCATTGTTACTTTCGGCTGGCCGCGCTCTGCCATGCAGCAGCGCATGGACGCGCAGAGCGCATCAATCGGACGTCCGGTTGTGGCCTAATTGTGCTTTAGGGAAGAAAATATAAAGTATGGCTTTGTTGGCCATTTATAAGTTAACATCTGCTAATAAGATAGGTTTGTTTTCTCATATCCTGTGTTGGGATGAAATCTCTTAAGTCACAAAAATTATCCTTTTCCTGGGGGGAGAAAAAAAACAATTCTGAGGAACACACCTAGAACCCATTTTCTTTGTTTTTGGTATGATCAAATATGCAGGCAGGCCTCGGTGTTTTTTTGTTTTGTTTTTTTAAGTCGGGGGAATAATCTGGATTTTGGAGCGTGTTTTTCCTTTTGTCCTGCTAAAAGTGGTGAGTCAAACAGGCTGAGTTTTACCCACGGGATGTGGGCAGGGCGCAGGATAGAGTTTCAGCCTGATGACGCCTGCGGACACAGCTGCACAAGCGCTGCTGCATGTTTGCATGGTCCCTTCAACTAGTCTTCTGCACTTATGCCCTGATTAAAGCTGTTAAGGGATGAAGGATACATGCATAAACCATTCTGTATTTAACACTTAATCAGGAATCATTATTTTTGATAAAGAATATTAATTAAAAATCTTATTCATCAGCAAAACATAAGGTATGAGTGAATTTTCCAACAACCCTTATCCTTTTCTTAAGGCTCAGGTGCTTTACTCATTTTATTACTATAAATAGCCCGTTATGTAGAGTTATATCTGTCTGTCAATACATATTCCTGTTCATTTTCTTTGAGTTTCACTGTTTTGAAGGAAAATGTCAAGGAATGTTTACTGCAGACTTCTGTAGAGTTACAGAGGTTTACATTTAAAGTCCAAAGTTACAGAAATGTACGAAATGTTGTCAATCCATCTAAAAAAAATTGAAGTACCAGTTGCTACAAAGCCATTTTTAACTAGTTTTTTTACTTTTACAGACCAATTAAAATTGTATTAAATAAATGTTGAAATCAATGATTTAGATATTGAATTGATTGGAAAAAGGCGAAAATTACACTTTTTTAAAATATATTTCCTAAGGTGCAGTGCCTTTTTTTTCCTATTTTATGTATAAATAATGAAACATGGAATTTGGTTGGATGATGGGTGGAGTAAAACAGAGAAGAAAGCTTGTAAAAAAAAAAAAAAAGACTTTTGAAAAAGAAATCTGAAAAGTGTGGCACACTAATGTACCAGGGTCTTGTATGTGTTTTGTTTGAACTCATCTTGTGCTGCTGCATTGGTTTTGGTCAAGTCAAATTTCACAGTTGGTCTCAGTCCACAGGAAACTTTTTTTTGTTTTGTTTGAGATTTCCAAAAAAAAAAAAAAAAAAAAAATGGAAAGGAAGGAAATTTTTCCTTTTTTTCTCTCTCTCTCTTTTTAAGAAGAACAGGTGGTCAGTGGGTGTTACCTTTATAATCCCCTCCCCCAGCACACTTGCTGAAAAAGATGAAAACAGTTGGTCAGTCTGTTTAGCAGTAGGTATTCCTTTACTGTATTACCTGTCAGTACCGCAAAGTGAATATAAGTAACATCAGAACTGTCACTGAGTTGTATAATTTCAATAAGACAGCCATACTTTATTTAACCTCGTGGTAAAAATCCCATTTATTAAAATGTATAAAAAATTTTTATTATTTCAAAATGGCACCCAGACTTCATTAGCATTTTTTGTTACCTGCAAAGTCTTTTTATTCCCTTTAAAATATTTTCCAATTACAGTTAATTCTGAAAAACAAGACAAAATCAGAACTAAGTCAGATGATGGACAAAAAATACCAATTGCAACATTTCACACTAGCTAGGGATAATATTGACATTAAACATAATAAAAATGGATGTTGGCATTGTATTTTAAGAGAGGATTGTGATTCTCTTTGAACAACTTTGTTTTTTATGGGGGGGGGTGGGGGTTCTTAACATCTAACACCATTATGACTAACCTTGCACAGCAAAAATGCTTTGCAGACAAGGCCAAGACAAAAACCACACAGCAAAAAAAAAAAAAAAAATCCCCAGAAAACCCAACCCCAGCAAAATCAGCACTATGGTTGTTTTTGTTTTTAAAATGACATCCAACTCTTAGTCTTAAGGTGTGCTGAATATGCTGTTAAACTTATTACTACAACCTGAGGTAGATATCAGATACAACATCTTCTAGAAGATGTATTGCACTGTTCCCTCTGTTAAAACCTAGAAGCATGGTGATGTGACCTTTGGAAAAGATGTTGATCATCTTCAGGCATGGGGAGGTTGCTGCATTTCCAGAAAATGCTGCAACCTTTGCTAAGATTGCAATAACTCTTGACCACAGCAAGGTCAAACCCTTAATATAAGAATGAAAATGATTACTTTGCAGATTGTAACCGTTTGCTCATCCTATTCCCTTTATTGTTTTATTACTGTCAGGTTTGAATTTCTAAAAAGAAAAAGATATATTAAGTTAGACTTTTTTTTTTAAAACAGCTGCTGTACATAGGCTCAAAATCTTATATCCCAGCACCACAGTTGAATCTTTATTTTTCTGAACTTTAAAATGTAAATGTCAGTGTTAACATGTATTATGCCTTTAAAGGAGAAACTTGCACAATTTAACAAACAAATAAAAAATCTTTTTATACCAACATCTTCATTTGGCCACTATGAGCTGTGAAGGATTCAGACTGAGTGACATTTAACTTGGGTTTTAGAGATGTTAGTTGATCTTTCAGATTCCCACCTCGACATCTGTCTGTCACTGCTCAGTCTTTACCCTTTGCTTCAAAAAGTTTAGGTGGAGCCCGGGGAGTGTGGGACATCATGCATCATGCCTCTGGTTTGTGTCTGGAGCTGCGAGCATCATCAGGCCTTCAGGAAGCAGCTGATCTTTCTCCTGAGATAGCTCTGACTCGTCAGCATGCTCTGCTGATCTTAAATGCCATCCAGTGACCTAATCTAACATTTTGGTTACAGAACGCAGAATAAAGCTGAATCTAGTGAATGTGCGTTAACTTTTTTAGACATCACCTCATCTGTGTTTGTCTTTGCCACATATTTGACTTTGGCTGCAGGAGAGGGTTATGAGCTCATAACTGTAAGCAACAGAAAAACGAAATTACCATGAGTTCCACTTTCTCAAAGCCATGTCTGATCCACACTTAAGACCAGACAGCAGTTGTTGTTTTTTTCCCTCCTAGTCTGGTTCATCGCAAATCTAATAATATAGGTTATGTGCTGCAATGAGGTGAACTGAACTGATTTATGTTCCTTGTTTAGGGATGGTGCAGTCTGGCCATCGACCTAAAAGTACACAAACCAAAAAAAAAAAACAATTCTAAAAGAACTGTTGAGTTTTCTTAAAGCTTTAATTTTACCAACAAAAAATGCTTTTTGGTACATTTGATCTGTAATTTAAAAGTTGCAGTTACAAACAACCTTTTTTTTTTTTAAATATATGTGTAAACTGGAATTGAGTTGTTTCGTCATTCTCATCTTTGGAGGAAAATAAAGGATCACTATCCAGACTGTTAAGTATGGTGGTGGCAGTATTATATTTAAGTGATGCTTTGCTAAAGGAGGAACTTAAAATAAAAAAAAAAATGGTATCTTAAGGAAAGAATATTATGTAAAAATACTTAAGTTATTCAAGTTATCAACCATGAAATGAAAGTAGAAATGTGTTTTTCAGATCATAAGAACCCTAAACATTCTAACAAGCTATTTACAATATGTCAACAAATTTGAAGCTTTGGACAGGCTCTGAGCTTCCACGGAAGCTGGGTTGACCTGCTATTAAAATGTGTGTTTGAGCAAGGCTGCTAAAACAAATTGTCTCAGATGCATAACTTCTAATTGGAGAAATGGGCCAAAATGTCAGCAAATTGTTGTGAGAACCCAACGTGTTTGACCTTAGTTATGCAGTTTAAAGAGAACGTTGCCAAATATGACATAAGTACATGTAAACCTCTAAATTTAAAGTAAATCCATCATTCTGCCATTAAGCAATGACAAAATAATATGGGTAATCATAACTGACCTAAAAAAGGGAATGTTTAGTTTCAGTCTAAGAAAAGAACAATTTTGTCTTTTTAAACTTGGTGTAAAAAAATAGTTTAGTTCTTTTTTGTGCTTGTGCTGCTGAGTTAACATGTTTAGGTTTTTTCATCTGCAAAAATATTGTTTTAAAAACAAGTCACTATGGCCCACATAAAGACTGATACAATAAACTAAAGCATACGTATCAATTTTCTACATCTATTTACCATGTTTACCTTTTGCAAATGCTTGAGCACTAACGATATAAAGTTGCTGTCTTACTGTTTGCTACATGTCGTTTAGGCAACATTTTTGTTATGCTTAGCTGAGAAGAAAAACAGCTGGACTGTTTTAGCTTCATGTGATTCTTATCATGAGAACCGTAGATCAGATTATTGTTAAACATAACTAAACAAAGTTTGACATTAAGATTGAAATCTACCAGGAAACTCCTCCTGCTGCTTGTCTCTTCAGCAAGTATTTCCACAGAAGATAATAGAGAGGGGAGTCTAAAGTTATATGGAAGGAACAAGTAATCAAACCCCGGCTCTGTGGTTCCCTTTGCTGATGACCGTGTAAAATTCTCACAGGTTTGCTGCTAAAGGGGTGTAATGTTGCTTCCTGTAACACACATTCAGACATCTCCTCCTGCTAAGTGATAGTTATGTGTCCCCCTGTTGTGCATGTCAAAAGTCTTATTTTACTCTAGCGGATGAGCTTCCACCCTGTTACTGGCATGTGCATAGTGGGACCATCTGTTCTCCTACACACAGACCTACACACACACCCACACACACACACACACACACACACTCTCTGTCACTCTAACACAATATGCACATGGGCCAGCTGCTTTCTACACGGTCCCTGCTCAAGGGAGACTGCAGCATCTGTCCCTGTCTAACCTCAACCCTGTGGTCCAGCAGCAATTAGCTCCCATTAGCATCCCTGTGGGAGAGGCATTCATTAAATAGATGGGTGTCTTTGTAGCGGGCTGTAGAAAACTAACCAGCAGCCCACAGCTGAGTTACAGTCAAAACTGATGGAATCTTTCTTAATTCTCTAAGGAATGACCTCTGTTTAATGATAAAAAAGGCCGCAGCTTTATACGTATACATCTGGGATGCATTGAAGTGAGCACTATCTGCATGTTTAAGTGATTAACCCCCTGATTGACCCTAATCTAAACACTTGTAGTTGTGTTTTTTAATTAGAGAAAATTGTTGATTTTTCAGATCTGGCAGTGTGAAGCATCACTGGCATGAGATCTACTCCTTTGTGAAGCAGCTTGCGGAGAAGTTTATCAGGTAAAAGTCAGGATTATGCATTTAAGCTGCTGGTTTGGTTTGTTTCTGTCTTTAATGATCACTAAATTGGAATAAATGTGTGTCTGCAGCCCCATGCTCAGGATGTCTTTCATCGTTTTCTCTACACACGGAAAAATCATCATGAAGCTGACTGAAAACAGGTAACTCCCATCCATCCATCCATCCATCCATCCATCCATGCATCCATCAATCAAGATTTATATAGCTCTCATCAAACATCTATTTGTTGCCTTTACCCTGGAATTACCTAAATGAAAAACATTCATGTCATGGTGACTCTACTAACTCTCTTCTACTTATCTAAATAAGAACTTCCCACCAGTTTGTTTGTTTTCATTATCTGTATTTCTGTCTTCTACCCCCTAAGGGACGCCATAACTGAAGGCTTAAGGGCTCTGAATGAAGTTGTTCCTGGAGGAGACACATTTATGAACCTAGGCCTGCAGATGGTATGGTTATTTTTGGGGAAATTGCCATTCTCAATATGGAACAATTATTTATATACAATAGGGATTTAAATCTCACAGAAAATATTTTTTTCTAAGTTGTTTGTGAGGAACAATGTATTTATTTAAGAAACTAGAAAAGCTGAGAGAGCGCAAACCTTCGTCAAGCAGCACATTTTGCCCCAAATTGTTCCCTAATCATTACCAAAATTAAATTATTTGTTCCTTGGCACAAAAAATAAAGATCTCATTAAATCCATCCATAACTTTTCAAGTTATCCTGTGCACAGACAGACAGACTGTACTTGAATAATAATAGTAATAAAAATTGGCAGAGATTATAATAAAAGTTTACAATTTAATTTGATCATCTATTAACTAAACTTCTAAACATCAGAGTAAAATTAATAAATGACTGATTTGCCATCGGATGCACTTTCTGCATGTATGAACCACTTGAGTGTATTTTTTTTGTTTCTTTAGGAACCCTGTCTTTTACAGCTTACTTTGTGGTAACTTGCAGTGAAAGCTGCTTGTTTTTAAAGACATTCAAACAGGCTTAAAGTTAACATGTTAAATGCTGACAATTGGCAACAGGCAGAAAGGTCTGCTTGCTCTGAATAAAACGATTTTGAATGGTTTGCAGACAGAGGTTGACTCTCTGATATATTAGCACTTAGATTCTACAGGTTTGCTGCATATCAATAGATTGGAATTCACCATTAAAATGATGCTTGAGCATAATTTGTTATTATTATTATTTTATCACAGTTCGCTAAACTAAGATGTTTTCCTCATCAGATTATGCTTTTTTTCTGTTTGACATTTATTGCTTTTATGTTTAAAAATGTCTTAAGTCAATCAAATATTTCTTAAGAATATACTGCAACAAAGATTAACAACAGTTTGATGTTATTAATGCTTAATCACAATGTTTTAGATTATTTTACTGTCTGAGCTTTTTAATATTGACTGTTACCGTTTTTGCAGGCTAATACACAGATTTACCAAGAGAACCAGGGTAAGCTCCATCTCAAAAGCTTCCTTTTCTCAATAAAATCTAATAGCTAAATAAAACATATGTTTTTCATGGTCATTAAAGGAACCGCCAGTGTTATCATCGCACTGACAGATGGAGAACTTAAGGAAAGCCAGTTGGACTTGGCCCAGCGAGAGGTAACTGGGAGGGAAGAAATCCACTGTGGCATTGAACTTTGTTAGAAACTATTGTTAGAAAGGGCTCTATAGAAATCTGTTAACAGATTTTTTTTGTTTTGCTAAATTATTTCAATTTCATTTCTATTTTTGTTTCAAACTTATGAGTATTTCCTGTCCTTCAGACAGGCCAACAATAGAATTATCTGTAAAATCATTGAATTGATCATTGCAGTAATTGTACTAGCTCTAGCTTTAGAATCACCATTGGTGCTTCTTTTTAAAAGAAAATAAATAAGTTATTTTTGTCTGACCAAATGTAACTCCTATTGTAACTGTTTGCGGAAGGTTGAAGAAGAATCACTTCTAATTATTTTCTTCATGGACTGATATCAAAACTTTAAGCAAAGTTTGGGGGAAGGGACAGGAAGAGACTGGTCCTAGACTAGCTTGAACCTCAGTGGTGAATGCTGTCACACGAGGCAGTATACTCTCTCGGAGCCAAGCAGTACATAAGTTAAATATGTTCAGGTCAGCAAAAGGCTGGCCTTTGGTTCTACTGATTTTGGGGTTTATCTGAAAGCTGCTAACCTCTGATTTAGAACCTGAAAATGAATGCTGTGCATAAGATTTAAAAGCTTTGCATTTGTCTTGGTTAAGAGAAAAATAAAGAGTGTGTCTCAAAATGTTAAAAACGTAATTAAAAAACTGGCAACTTATTATAGCTTCTGAAGGAAGGAAATAAACGGTGCTTACAACTGCAGTTCATAAGGGCCTCACTGATCGGGTGCAGCTTCTTTGTTTGACAAAACGTTTCTGTGACTTTGCCTTCGATAACTGCTTCCAACCAGAACTCATACATCTGCTTGTTTTCAATGATTGATTAATATGGGTTATTTAGCAACCAAGGGAAGAATGGGGCAAATATTTTCCACCCAGAGAGTTACAGGAAGCCAAATGGTAGCCAGTTAGAGAGAGTTCATCCCCAGTGAGTCTTTAGAGCGTTTCAAGGATGTGTAAATTAAGAAAAAATAACCTCTTTTTTAACCTTAACAATTTCTGCAAAGTAAATTATACATTTTGAGTTTTTGTGGGGGTTTTTTTACCTTTATGTTTTCATTTCAGGCCTAAGTACTTTATATATTGATACATGATACAAGAAAACCCCAGAATATCAGTAAAATATAATTTCAATTCAGAGAATTGTAAAGCTTTAAAAAACATGTATTTTATTTAGGCTAAAATTTAATTTAGACAACACATTAAAACCGGAAAGCAAAGTGACAAAAGATGAATACTTTAAAGTCTAATAGTTGATTCCTCATTCAGTGTGTAGCAAAGTATATTTTAGTAAAACAGAAAATGGCTAAAGCTGCACCAATCCTTGCAGGCACAGAGAGCCAGGTCTCTGGGAGCCATCGTTTATTGTGTAGGAGTCAAAGACTTCAACCAGACCCAGGTAAGATCTACATAGAAATAGAATGTTGCAGATGCACTAAATAAACAACTAAGCTGGTTTTCTTTTTTCTATATTTTCTAGCTTGCAACTATTGCAGATACCACGGAGCATGTGTTTCCAGTAACGGGGGGCTTCCAAGCCCTTAGAGGAATCATTAACTCGGTATGACACACACATATGCAAGCCCACATCTATGCTATATAAATACTTGCCCACACAGAAAGGCCAATTAAAGCATCTTTCACCCCTAAATTTCATATGGCAGATCATTAAGAAGTCTTGCATTGAGATTCTGGCAGCGGAGCCATCCAGCGTGTGCGCAGGAGGTAAGAGCCGTAGGAGTCATGGTCAGCTGGGGGTGGTGGGGTGGTGTGTGGGATTGTGTCAGTCATCAAAAGCATTTTGAGTGGAACATGTGGTTAAGTAATTGGATGGATGCTTGTGACCGCAGAGCGACAGAGAGCGTATTGTCACTCACAGCTAGGGGAAATTAGGGAAGCTCCTTCAGCACAGCGTGTGTGCAAAAACTCTCTTAAGCATGGCTGCATCTCTGGCCTAGTTTGCCACATTGGATATGCTAAACAGACCTTTGAGACCTTGGGACCCTCGTTGTCTACCGCTTGACTTCCAGCCATCCTGCTTTCTGTGTGACGTTTAAAGAAGCCAGAGGAAGGAAAACGCTGAGAGAGATTCTTGAGCTGCAGCCGACACAAACAATCTGATATGACCTTATTAGGACTGTAGGGTAGAGTTCATCTGCAGGTCTGCTACCAGGACTGCTGATGGAGATTACCTTCCATTATCAGATGAGAGAGATTAGAGAAATATTTTAGAGGAGGGTTCTAAAGAAAATGGTTTCTCTGGAATATCACAGATTAAATAAAAACATTGTTATCACCAGATATAATTACTGTTGTTGGTTTCCTGCCAGAGTCTGGGTATGTGTCACTACACATGTGCCTAAATATCTTGCTACAGCCTCATTTATTATTCGATTGATGAATCTCCTAATGTTCAGTGAACTAAGAAACCAAGAGTCCAAAGCCCGATGTTGGCCTAATTAGGGTAGATTATAACAACATGCCCGCTTTTTAGACTGTAGTAGCCTATTGTATGTCAAGTCAGACCTGGAAATATTTGTTTAAGCCCCTGCTAAAGATTGTTAAGAAGAAAAATAAAAAGCTTAAAAATGTACTTGTATTTTATTACAGTAACAAAAGTAAACACTGAAAAGTTGTTTCATAAAATAGAAATTTTGCAATCAATGATCCTGCTGAAAATGTCTGCAATTTTCTTGCCAACATCTACACTAAGCAGGATTGGGGGGTCGCCACAAAACTTAACATACTTAAATTTTGCTTAGGAGGAGAAAAAAAAGCTAATTTCTTTCCTCCTATCACAACAATAGACATGTGAGTCATCTGAACTCTACAGGGATCAACTCAGACAATGTGCTTTGTTCAGATTAAGATCTAGCTTTTTGGCCAAAGATATCTCTACTAAGATTGGCGTAAAATGATTAAATTCACATGGGGGGAAAAAACACATTATATAGGCTGTTAGGTACAGTGAATAATCTGTGATGCTTGTTTACCTTGGAACTTCAGGGTGCAGGAGCTCATTTATTATTTAAAATCTGCAAATGTTTAAACTGAAAAGAGTTCTCTGCTGTTTTTTTTTTATAACATTCATTTATAAGATAAAAGTCAGATGATCCTGTCTTCCTATGAAGAGGTAAAGTAAACTCTGTGTCGTCATAAGAACATAATACTGCTGCCCAATCCGTTATTTCCTTCACTTTCCAACAGAGAATCAGGTAGTCATTTCTAAGCCTACATCTACATCCTTTGCATTTATATTTTTTCAAACATCCTGACATTCTGCTTTTAAGTCATAAACGTTTCTGTTTCTGCTTGTATTTAGGCACATATCATATCAAACACTTTTTGAGCTAAAACATGATTGGATACTTTGTAGTCTGCAGCAGACACACACACAGGTCTTGAAGCACATAAACACATGTCCCTCATGTTGATGTGAAGTGACCTGACCGAGCTGCCTGCAAACAGGCCATCAGACTGGACAGTGAACACCGGGCCGCACTATCCGACGTGACAGCACCGATTCCCCCTTCACAACACACACACGCAAAGACAGGAAAGCTTGGGTTAAGCCTGAGATCCAACATGACAGCAGAGATTGCTGCTTTCATTAATGTCTGACCCTTACCTCCCTGCTTTCCTTTCCGTTCCGTAGCCCTCCCTCCATGTCAATGTCCTCTCTCACTAACGTGATTGAAGACACGCCGCTCAGACAAGTCATGCCATATTTTCTACATGCACACACATGCTCAAACAAAAGGACAAGCATGCATACTCGCACTGAGACCAATCACATCCCCGTCAGGCGTTCAGGTGTAGATGTGAAGGGACTTGTGGTCACAGCAGCAGGCAGAGAAGAGCAGAGGCACGTGGGTGGTATGTGTCAGCGGGGTAACACCAGCCTGAGCCCAGCATGTGTCTGACAGGACTGACCTTTCAGTCTGTCATTTTTCAGCATTTAAAGATGAAGTTCTTCGGACATTGGTTTAGAAAATGTTTAAAGGTATTTGATATATTGACAAGTTAAAGGTGTGTCAAAGTAACTAATGTTTAGTTTTATCGTTTAAAAAGAACAGCAATACCATATAATGTTTGTAATGTTTCTTTTACAACCATATGAGATTGGTATTTGTAGTAATAAAGTCAGCTAAAATATATCTAGGTATTTTTTTATATTGCAAAATGGGTTTTTTGATGGTAACATGCTGTGTTAAATCAGGTAATAAACACCCATTTCTCTAAAGCTCTATAATCATATTACATTACTGTATGAGTCCTAATGACTGCTCACATAATACAGTTACACACGAACTTAACCCGGATGAAAATCAAAGCCACTGACTTAATCCATTTGTGTTATGATTGTTTCTACATTAAATGCATTAACAGCTTCCAGTCAGTAGAACAAACAAAACCACTAATACAAAAATATAAAAAACAAAAAGAATTAAAAGTATAAATTCATAATGTACATCAAATCTATAAGAATGCATTTATAAAAATAAAAACAAATTAGTGTGAATTAAGAAACTACTTTATCAATAATTAAAAGACTTACTGTTCATAATGGTCCAAAGAGCAATCTCAGAGCCACTCAGTTTTGGTCAGGTCACATTTGCCAGGACTAAGAAGGTAATTTTTTTCCCCTCCAGCCCTTTAGGTGGTGGTAATATGTTTAAAGTGGGTTTGCTGCCACAAAAAGGAAAATTAGAAACTTCCAGCTAAGATAAGATAAGATAGATCTTATTGATCTCACAGTGGAGAAACTTGTCAAATTGGCTCAATAGTCAAAAGAAGTTGCAAAGGAGCAAAAGGTGCGTGGAGTATATACAGTGCTTCCATATATATCTATATATATCTATATATATAGATATATATGAACTGGGTCTTTTATTTAACAGGTTATTGCACAGGGCATGAGATAGTGATTGCACGTTAGTTATTGCACAAGCTCTTGCAGTTACAGCTCGGCATTGTAAAATCTGATAGCAGCATGGATAAATGAGGGCTCCTTTTTTACAAACGGTCTAAAAGTCTTTCACTAAAGGAGCTGCTCAGCTCCTCTACAGCTAGCACACAGATCTATGTATTTCAAGTACAAGTAAGGACTTTTCCCAAACATAGGTTAGAGTAAAGTCCTGAAGCAATGCACTCTGAACAAGCAAGCCTTCAAAGGGAAATAAAAAACTGATACACTGGAATGAAACATCCAAATCTTTGTGGTTAGTGCAAAGGAGAATCAAAATAAAATCATAATATTGATTGAAAATTATCACAATCTTCATTTTTTGGTAAAATCGTCCAGCCCTATTTGCAGCTTCTTGTCACATGCTGATGTGCCCATGAGCAAGACACTTAAACCCAAGTTACCTTAACCTCTGTGTATTGGGAAGTGTTCATTTGAAAAGTGGATAGATAAATGTGGTCTTAGTGTAAAGCTCTTTGAGTGGCCAATACGAATAGAAAAGTTGTATAGTAGTTCAATTATAGAGTTTATATAGTGTGTGAGTATATATATATCTATGTGTGTGTGTGTATGTTTTTAATTGAATCACATCACACCACGTCACTATATTTTACAGTACATCTGTTTCAGAAGACCTGGGCCATGGTTGGTTCATATTACCTGATTAAGCAGTTTTGAAAGAGACGCATAGCCTGTAAGTGTTATCACATTTAAAATCTGATTTTAGTGGAGCAGGAAATCAAGTGACCGACTGACATGCTGCAAATCATTCAACATCTGCAGCTGAGTGCTCACACACACATGTTGAACTATTCAGTGTGATGACATCAGCTCTGTGCACTATTGTAGGACATTAAAAATGCAAACTAAAAGAAGTATTAGTTTTGCTGAAGCTGGATAATGGTTTTGATGTTTAAAACCATGGATATGGATAACCTAAAGTGAGTCTCTAATTGCAATTTCTCTCTCGTTTACATTTTGTGCTTTTTGTTTTGCTATGAGCTCTGCATCTTCGTGCAGAAATGTGCTTTATAGTTTTCATAGCTGGCTGACCTTTAAAGAACTATTGCCACGTATACACCCACTCCCTCTCATCTCTTTATTCAGTGATCTTCACGCTGCAGCTTTAAATGGTAAAGGTGTGGCAAATGTTCACTTCTATTAGCGAGGATAGCGTTAGAGGAAACCGCAGTGCACATGCAGAGACCACAGAGACACACACTCACATTCCTGCTTGCAATTACAGAGGATAAATGCTTACACATTCCTAAAAAAAAAAATAACACAATCCACATTTGCACATATGGGCAAAGAAATATTTGCCTCCACACACGCAAACACATGTGTGGATCCTTGTATGCTATTGTGCCATAGGTAAGGTCAGACCTACTTTGACAGTGCTGTTGTCAGCCTTTAAGGCATGTTTTTAAGCAAGCAGTTCCCCCCTCGCTCTTTAGCATATGCTGGGTAGCAGCCACATAGACACTCCAGCATATGCTGGCAAGCTTCTGTCAGTGCACTTTAACAGCGCCTTGGGGAGACTAAAGGTCAGAGACACACACACACATGCACACACACTCCTTCTGGCTACTGCTCTCTCTGGGATGTTTGTGAATAGCATCACATTTTAACATTAGCGCCATTGGAGCATATTATGGGCTTTCCACACATACACGCACAAGCACACAGATGTAAACAAACAGCAATGAAGCATGCCTGGGTTTTCAGCAGCTATAGTTCAGCACATCAGAGCTACCAAATGGCTGCTATGGTTACCATAATTATACACTAAAAGATTTAGTTTATGCATAACAAGAGTTTGAGAGCCATTCAGATTTTTTTATTTATGACGATCTCTGATAAAAATACATGCATAAGTGTCTGTCTTGTCACTCATTCCTGATAGCTGCTCTCCTCTTCTGTTTTATAGAGAGATTCCAAGTAGTCGTTAGAGGTAATGGGTTTCTCCACGCAAGAAACATAAATCAAGTCCTCTGCAGCTTCAAACTCAATGATACACACACTGTGGGTAAGTATGCTAACTTAGACATTCACTTACAGAGACTTGTACATTTTGACAGGACAAAATGAAAGAGATGTCCCTTAGGTAGCTGAACTGAAATGTGTTTTGTGCTTTTATACATAATACAAGATATTTATATATTTTTGTTGATCAAAAATTTTACTTTTATTATGGTACACTGTCTTGCAAAAGTGCTCACTCCACTTATATCTGTATTACATCTAAGTACTTGAAACATGACCCCTTTACCCTGCAAACTATTGATTTGTGGGATAAAATGCAGTTCAATGATCTGCGTTTATAAAAGAATGGAAGAAGAAAATAATCACTGAAAGGCAGCCTGGGATAAAATAAAAAAGGGGGCAAACTTCACGCTGATCACAACATCCCTACAATGAGACATAGTGGTAAGAATGGCAAAACAAAAACTAGAAAAACTGCAAAATATCTGCTTCTAAATAAGTATAACAGGTAAAGACAGACATAGACTATTTCCACCTGTAATTGAAGCAAAATGTCATCATTCAAACTGTTGTCTAAGGGGTGCTGAATAGATATTCCAAAAAGAATTTAACTTAAATCCCACCCAATGATTTAATCTGAAAGACTAGTCGCAGCTTTCAGATAAACTCTTTATAAAAAACATTAAAATTCTGTTATAAAGCAAGCAGATGTGGGAAAAGTTCAATGTTTGCAAGGCACTCTATGTCTACAGATAAGATCCATGCATTAATATTCTGCCATATCTTTATAGAAAAACTATTACTTACAGTGACACCTTTCAGTTATAATCAGAGTTATCAAATATATGGCATTGTTTTCTGATTAGTTCTAATTGTTTATTTAAAATCTTTCTCAAATCTGCTTGTTTGACATTGATGGCAGCATGGTGATAATCTTAATCCAGAGCCCTGTTATGAAAAATGTTCATCATGAAACAAGACATTTTCCCCCTGAAATGTATAGATAATTGATGACCAAATAACAAACCCTCATTTCTAACTTAACATAAACTGAAACATAATATTAGATAAACCTGTACTATTCCCTCAATTGGGGGATTTCAATTGTCATGCAAGAAAGTGGGCAGTACAACGTCCTAAAATAATAAGAAAATAATCAAAGTTTATACAACAATTAACTTCAGTCAGGTTTGCTGGGAATTTTTTTTTTTTTTCATTTTGCTTTGTTTTTAGATGGATTTGTTTTTCAGCAGTCAAATATGGATTGGTTAAGTCATCATGGGCCTCATGTCCAAAAGAGGGGGTTCAGCTTTCATACTGAATGTTTGTGGAAGGGAGAAAATCAGAAATGTTTATGTTTTGCCTGCCATGGTGAACAATGCTGTCAAGTCAGAGAGAGACTTTGACACTGCATTTTTCTTCACATTTTTCAAGTATCAAGTCAAAACACTTTATCTGCAGCATTGACCCCAATATTGTCATGTATACCAAATTTAATTTTAATTAAATATACCCCCTCATAATTCTGTTAGGAGCCTGTTCACCACACACTATGGAAAGTACAATTGATGAATGAAATGATTCAACATGATGCCAAAAAACCTCTGATTACATTTGAAAAATGGCACGTTGCTTCAATTTGGGATTTCATGTGTTTATGTTTAGTTTAATATATATTATGTGATTTTTGTTATTTATCAGAGCAACATATAAATAAGGATTGGATAGCTCAAGGGTGACTGTTAAAAATACAACCTGTCAATCAGCTCTTTTTGAAAAGAGTGGAGGATAATGACAATCAGTGTCTCAGTTCCTCCAGGTTTCCCCCTTTTTGACACTGGTCAGTCTAAACCACCTAATTAGCAACATATCATGATGTGCCAGCAGGTCAGTAAGATCTCTGGACGGACTCTGGAAATGTCCTCCACTAGCAAAGCTGACATCCTTCCACAACTACCCACATCTTTATCCAGCTCTTTATGAACATATGAGATTGTCTACAGCCCAAAAGTGCCGCTTTAAGAGGTTTTTATTCTCTTCTTTGCAGATTAATGTGCATTTAAAGACCAAAGCGGAGGAGCATTAACTGTTTACATCTGATCTAATTATTTTTCTGTTATTTTTGAGGTGTGCATGTTTATTTTGGGCTAAATGTGCTGTTTAGGCAATTTAAATACCCTTGGATTCAATAAAACTGAGGGGAGTGATGTCATTGGTATTAGATAGTGTTGATGCTTTATAGTTAGCTAATGTTCCACTGTAAAAAGTTTGCATTGCTGTCGTAGGTTTTCACAGCACCTCAAACGTTTGCATGAATTACCGCACACTTTCACGCTAAATTAATTTTTGCAAGTATTGCACACAAGTTTTCTCGGCATAGAGATGTACATGCTTTGTACATGAGGCACCAGATCTGTGTATTCCATAAATTGTCCGATTTTACCAAAGATTTTCCCAGATATTTTTCTCTCTGGTTTTAAAGTAAGTAAAAGCACTGACTGTTTTTTAATGAGAGCCACAGTGTTTATCGCTCTCAAAGTGAACAGCACAGACATTTTTGGACTTGAAAAACACCAGTCCATTTACGCGTTGGCCTGGATGAACAGCTTCCAAAGGTTTTGGCAAAGATTTGTGGTCTCCTCAGATTAATGACCAGCTTAATAGCCTGTGCAAGGAATTTGCAAATGATATACATCATAGCATGTATTAAAAGCTTGTATTGTTGATTATGATTCCTGATGCCTGTTAGAGTTTGTGCAAAGTTAAAAAGTCGTTTTGCATTTCACAAGAAAGCAAAATGATTGTGTGTTTTTCCTTTGTTATCCCCTTTGAAGATGAAAGACCTGCTGGAATAGAAGATACGTTCCTTCTATGTCCGGCACCTGTCATAGAAGAAGTGGGGAGGTAAGATGCATCTCTTTTTTTGTAGCCCTGATATGTACCAGCTGCACCACAAGTTTTGTGGAGACTTACAAGACTTTTGTCCTTGAACAAATTAGAAGCAAAGTCATTGAGTGTCTGTGATCAATCAATGTTTGTCACTGCTAACGAAGCCAGACACCAATCACAAGGGGACGGCAGGAGTAGAGCCCAGGAACATGAGTTAATGAGAGCCTGCTTGAGAGGCTTTGTAGGTTTGATGTATTTAATCTCAGAGTGACAAAGTGTGAGCAGAGACAGCAGGCAGTAGATAGTTCCCTCTGAGGGTTTCCAGCTTTGCTCCTGGTGATTTATCACAGAATTATCTTTTTGGGGGGAAAAAGGAGCGACGCTTCTGGTGGGGCTCAGAAAAACTGGAGACCCAGCAGCCACAGCCTTCCCTTCACGGCTGCCCGCAGTCTGGTGCATAATTATACACTTGGGCCTGCAGCCTCAGACACCTCCTAGTCATCCTCTGTCTTGTTTCTGTCACTCAGATTTCTACCACAGGTTGAGTTTTGTTGTCTCTTAGTAAAAAAAAAAAAAGAAAAGTTAAAGGATAATTATTCCTCTTGGCTGGATTAATAAATGTTTTGAGTGTTTCATGCGTATAGTCTGAATAAAGCTGCAGAAAAGGGTGTTTTTATGATACATTTCGGCCACATGGAGTCTCCTTCCCTATGAGCAAAGCAAAGGATCCCTACATGTAGCAGTAATGCCTTAAGGAAGCATCTATCCATGAAACAAAGGGCCCATCTGAGCAGAGTCAGCAGAGCTTAGCAGCCTGAGTGCTGCTAAAGAGGATGTCAGCTGTGACTGGCCGAAGGGTCCAGAGTGAAGGCCAACATCTGGCTGCTGAGTTTAAGATGTAGAGACATGGCATCTGGCAAGCAAGCCACTGATAGACAAATATTACCGTCATGCAGTTAGAAAATAAATATATTTTAGATTTAGATAGTTTATATTTTCTTAATAAACAATTTATTTCAAATGTTTGTCCCATTATTTCCCTACTGTTGGACAACAAAGGGCTTTTCTATTTTCTATTAAAAACACTAATCCAGTTGTGTCTGTATTATTTGCTACATGGGCCAAAATGTAGTTTCTCGCAGGTCACAAAAAATATTTTGCTTTATAAAAAACTTAAAACTATTTTTTTTTTTCACTTTTCTCTAAACGCACACTTATTTAAAGAAACAAACAAAAACCTGTCCAAATCCCCTTTTCTATGAGGTGTTGCCTATGAAAAGAAAAAAAATCCCTTGAATTTTCAGGTCTTATTCGCTATAAGATTAATTTAAAAGCAAAAAACAAGGTCGATAAAATAAATATTTCCAAATAATCCTATTTTTCTTTCCTTTTTTTGTTTCTGTATATTTTTCCTAACATCTGTGAAAATTTAACCGTGCGTGCGAAATGCGTGTATGTAGTCTGACTCCCGGTGTTGGCTGTCAAAAATTTTAATGACATCCTTAAATTGGGAACTTCCCTGAAAGCTCGACTTTAATGCAGCAGAAAATTCAATTTAATACAGAAGTGTAGAATTCCCTCATGATGAGAAAGTCTCTCTTCTGATTTAAGTTTTTAAAAAAACATTATTTTTTTATTTTAAATTCCTAACCGAACACTTAGATTTTCCGATTTTGGTCTCTAATAGTTTTCAAAATACATAAAAACACAGGGTTTTCTAAAAGTATCTTGTCAATACATTTGAATACACCAGCTTGAAAATAAATTCTGTAATATTACAAAAGTCAAGTAAATACTGGCTTTTGATGAATACTTCAAACTGCAGGTTTTCTTTTTTTAAGCATGTTTTTGTTGTTCTCCAATGTTCTCCACAGGGTATTGATATAAAATAGGTTCCCATTTTTCTAGTCTAACTACAGCCCTCAATACCTCTAGTCCTAAAGACTTCCACTAAGAAACAGATTAATTGTGTGTGTGTGAGATTTAATGTCTTTATAATGTTCGAGGCTTTTATAAATCCTGCAGTAGAGGGCAGTAATCTTTATTGTGCCTTTTGAGAAAACAAATGTAATACATTAGAATTAATTTGTCACTCCTGTGGTAAACCAGTCATGTGGTCTGACAGAACATATTTCATGCCATAAATCAATGGGTGGTACCAACATGACCATGGGAATGTACTAATTATTATTTTAGTTATCACTAAGAGAGAAGTCTACTGTATGTGCAGTTACAGAATAAACCCCCCATACACACACACCCTGCACACACACATACTCGATCTGCTATTGTAGTGAGTTCCATGTCTTGACTCCCATTGATTATTTTTCAACCTTTCTATGCCCTAATCCTAAAACTAACCCCTCTAACCATTGGCAAAATAGCTTGTGGGGACCAGCAAAATGGCCTCACTTTGCAACAATTGGTCCTCAATTTAAAGGTGAAATTGGAAAAAAACACCCACCCATGTTTCAATCATGCATCAATCTGAAAAACAATTATCTGTTTGGCTTTTATGTAGTAACTTAGAATTCTGCCAACCATACAAACGCATAATAAACACCAATACAAGCAGTTTTATGGAAACTCATTTACTACTCTCCAATTGCATTTTTAACTTTTTTCTGCATGCGGGTTGATTAGCCTGAGACCTCCAATATGTAACAAGCTTGAGTACATGTTCATTCTCGTGCTCCTGGCCTCCTTTTCATGCAACAGTAGATTCTCTCCTACTACAGTGCGGACCTCTTTCTGTGCACTCATGTCAACTTTTGTAGATTTGCGAAAGGAACCAACCTGAGAAAATAAGCTACCTGTGATTGGCTGCATAATTATTTATTAGATGGTTGATACGTTCTTAATGGCAGTGAATGCAACTCATTTATAACCACCAGTAGTCCCTTTTCTTCTAATCTTCCAACCTCAGATCTGCTTTAATACAAGCTCTTTGTTGGTGCTGGACTACCACAGGTAAAAATAAATTTCTGCTGGTACTAAATACATCATGATGTTCCAACGTTGCACCATTCACTATTCTCATTGTGTTTTCAATGGCGTTATCTGACCAGACTATATCAGCATCAGAGTTTCATTAATGTAAACAAACACCTGAACATTGAAGATGATTCTGTTTACAGACATGAAATTCAACTTTGGTTTTCCAGATATTGTTCAGGTATTCTACTGCTTTGTCTTAATCCTCGACAGCAAACTAAAACAGTGTCAATATCCCTTTTCTTCAGCAGTGGAGCCTTGCAGAGTGAGCGTGTATGGAAAGCAGCATTTTGCATCATGTTACTTCATCTGTGGAGTAATATGTTTAGATTTCTTTGTGTGTGTGTCATTAACTTGGGGCGTTGCTGGCATCCGGTGTTAATTTAATCTCAATGGAAATATTAGAAAAACAATTTACTGAGAACAACGTTAATGTGTTCAATATTTATTTTAAAGACAATTCATAGAATTTTAATCTTTTTATTGAGTATTTAAAAGTTTGGCTCTTTGCAAACAAGCTTGGAAAAGAGGAGTCACTGAAGCCCAGAAGAAGGAAAACCTCCTGCCTTTGAACTTTTGGGGATCTTGGGGTCTCCTTCACCATGTTTTAACACATAACCTAGAGAAAACCTTCACTCACCTCTTATTTGAACCAAGTAGTAGCAATGTCACATGTAATGAAGTCACTTAGGTTGCTGTTAGATAAATCTGTTTTGACTGGGAAGCTTCAGGATGCAGATCCCCCTCCTCCCCCACCTTCACCAACCTCCTTCTAAACAATATACCCACACAAACTTGCACAGGGCAAAGATGTAGACAGTGGGTGCATTGATGATTGATAGGGACTGAGATCTCTCTGTCAGAGTGGAGCTGATAGCATCAAGTCTACTGCCTGCCTGAAAGGAGAGCCTACCATTTTGATGGGGAAGCCGGCTATGAAACGGAGGGGATAGTGCTGTCTGTACCTCCATTTTCTTCTTCCCAAATCACTCAGCAGTCACTTACCAAGGAAGTATGGATGAGTTATCTTAAGGGACGATCTAGAATGTGAAAAGGTTTTTTTTCTACCATCCCCCACTCCCTGCTTCCTCTCTTCCTCCCACCCACCACCCTGCAGTGACCTCTTTGCTGTCTGTCCCGCCCAGATTTTAACGTAAAGCTCAATGCCTGCCGTTGTTTCGGCCTCCCATAAGAACAAGTAGCTGCTCTATCCTGACGTCCAACAGTCTTCTTCTGTGGTTTGTACTACAACCTTCATGAACACAGGGCCTTTTAAAAGATTCAAATCACCTGAACTTTTTAAAATGTTTTAATATTACGTCTCATATTTTAAGTATTACATTGAGACTTTATGTAACGGGCTCAAAAATTGAAACGTGAGCGAAAAATTTTGAAAAAATATGATTTAACAAGTGTGCAAATTAAGTTGATCTGTGAAAGCTTTAGATTTTTGTCATAGAACAAGCAGCCCGACGAAGACCAAGGATCACAAGTCAGTGTTAAAGCTGGAGAGGTGTGTGAATCTTGGGAAAAACTATCTATTAAAGTCAAGATAGGTCTTAAAATGATTTCCCACTTCATAGGGGACTTCTAATATACTAAGACATGTCAGTCTACCTAGACAGACACACACATTCAGGAGAAGAAAAACCAGAGAAGCAACCATCGGCTAACTTTGGAACAGCTGCAGAAATCCTCACCACATTAGAGCTCTCTTTAATAATATTAAAAACGAATTAACTGCAACGAGAAATTGCTTAACAAAGTATTTGGAAGAGCAGAATAAAAATGCATGCAATGCAGATTTGTGCACCTACAAAACAAAATCCCAGTATTTTACAAAATTAGATAAAATTCAAAAGGTATGAACACATTTATTTGCATGACACCTTATACGTACATCCCACCTTATCTTTGCATCTTTTACGATCTACATTTCATCGACCAAAAACATCTGTTTTATGCATGTCCTCCCTGCATATCTCCATACAGCATGGCCTTCTGGAGAATAGAAAGAGAGTTTGTCCTGCAGTGGTTTCTACATGAGAGTTTTGGGTCTAATCCAAGGATTGGAGATTCTTTTTGTGGGTGGAGAGCTCTTTCACCCCTCCATTTGCTTTAGTATGGAGTTTTGTCAGCACATTTGTGTGCTTAAAAAGGCAGCAAGTCCAAGCCCATTAGACAGAGGAATGTGTTTGGACGCAGGAAGAGTCACCACAGTCATTAATGTGTTCACACATGTTGGACTGTTTTAAAATGACATGATCAGAGATGTCCATGGGCTGTTTTTTTTTTTTGCTTTCTTTTTTTAGGGAGATCTACCTGCAAGTGAGCATGAATGAGGGCCTCTCTTATATCACCAGCTCTGTTCACATCACTACTACTGAATGCGTGAGTACAAAACACATGTTCATATCTGTCTCTAGCATACTGCCTTTATAAAACAAGCTTTCTTCCAAATTATTTTCTCTCTTTATCTTGTCTTGTCTTCCTTTCTCTTTCTCCTCTGTTGTTTGTCATCAGAGGAGGCTGTGAGTACTTTTTATTCCCCCCTGTTGGTTTGGCAGCAGTTGTGTGTTAGTTGAATTTAATCATCATGTTTTCGTTGTGTGTTTCTGTCTAGTTTGATGGCACCATCGTGCTGATTTCACTGCTCGTTGTGTTCCTGCTCTTGGCTCTGCTGCTGATGTGGTGGTTCTGGCCTCTCTGCTGCACTGTGGTAAAGTGTTTGCATTTCAGAATGATCATCGCATTGAATTCCCATTTTAAGATTTCTGACAGCATTTCAACCGAGTCTGCAGCCTTCAACTTGTTTATGTGGGTTTTTGTTGTTGCTGTCAGGTGATTAAAGAACCTCCGCCTCCTCCACCTCCAGAGCCAGTAAGTCAGCACCTTCATGAACCAGAGAAAAATTTCTGTTCATTTGATTATAAACATGTGGTTATTATCACCGCTTTGCAGAGAATACATAGTTGGAAAAGTATTTATCCCTTTTAACCTTTTAAATGTTTCATCACTACTCCAATCTTTAAGATATTGAATTAAATAGTCTATTTTATGGAGCCTATTTAAGCAGTTAATAGGGTCCACAGTAAATCCACTTCATTGGAAGTTAATCTCGGAATAAATCCAGTGGTTTTTTGAAGTCCTCAGAGGTTTATTAGACAGAGGAACACTCCATTAAGTGGAAAAAGTGTTAGACGACTTCAAACCTACCAGAACACGGCCATCCAGCAGCAGTGGCAGACCAGGAAAGATCAGCTTTAATAGGAGAAGCAGCCATGAGTTCCACACTAACCTTTGGAGGAGCTGCAGAGATCCACAGCTCAGGGGGGGAAATTGTTTTGATGGAAAAACTGTTAGTTCCAGACTCCACAGTTCTGGACTTTATTAAAGAAAGAAAGAGTAAATCAATAGTTAAAAGCAAAATGTAAAAGGTATACCATCATAAGATGCAACCAAAATGTAAACTTTTGGTCTGTATGTAAAAAGTTATTGCTCGCTTTCCATCGGGTCCACTAGGCCTTGCTTTACTCCATCCCACCAATTTCGAAACAACCTCATTACTGCTTTTTCAGCCCTTGCCATCTGTGATTGAACATCGTTTTGAGCAGGGCCCAAAAATGCAGCTACCTGTACTGAAAAAGCACATATGAAATGATTAGAAAAATTGGTGAAACATTTGTGGGAGCATCTTGCTGTGTGGATCAGCTTTTCTTTAGTGGGATAGAAAAAGGAATGAAACTTTTAAACAGAATAAGGCTGGAAGAAAACCTTGGAAAAAGGCTTGAGAATGGGAGAAAGGTTCACCAAACTGCAGGAAAACAACCCTAAAAACATCTAGAAAGAAAAGCAAGAGTTTATAGTGATCTTAGCTACCATCTCAGTGTCTAGGAGGTACTAACTTACCCAAAAAACCTGCTGTAACAGCAGGTTGTTCTACAGATTTTGGGGTAAAGGAATGTAGAGCTGGGAGGAAACTACAGTTTTCAGATGAGGATTTGTGAAAAATTTTGAAAAGCACATACCGGTATTTTTTTCCCCTCTGCTTAAAAAGAGTGCACTGCTTTGTATTTATTGATGGCATAGAATTACAATTAAAAGTTTATAAATATGATAAGACAAAGTACAGAGACAATAAGAAATATGAATACTTTTGTAAGGTTTGCTGTGTAATTCACACTTGGTATAAGTTGCAAAATGAAGAATATGAGCAGCATCAACCTAAATGTGTTTATCAAAGGAATCCGATGAGGACGATGGGATGCCAAAGAAGAGGTGGCCCACAGTGGACGCCTCATACTACGGTGGAAGAGGAGTGGGTGGCATCAAACGTATGGAGGTGAGACCTCCTCCTCCCCAAGCTTTCTTTGTTTCCAAAACACCAAAACGTATGTATCGAGAATCTGTTGCTTTTCCTTATAAATTCAAGGTACGATGGGGAGAGAAAGGGTCGACCGAGGAAGGCGCCAAACTAGATAAACCTAAGAATGCAATTGTAAAGATGCCTGAGCAGGAATTTGAACCTTATGAGCCCAAGCCTCGAAAACCTCCACGCCGCCCCCCTCAGCAGAAGAAGTGGTACTCACCCATTAAGGTCAGTGTGGTTCCGTTTGATGATTCATTTATTTTTTATATTTCCATCTAACCTGCTTTTCTGGACCTTCCAGGGGAAACTAGATGCTCTGTGGGCTTTGTTCAGGAGAGGTTACGATCAGGTATCTCTAATGAGACCGCAGCCTGGAGACCAGGTGAGCCTGCTGCTAAAGCTTAGCTCAGCACACACAAACACTTTATGCAACACTGTAATTTAAGACTATCGTATAATTTTGAGGCTCCATCTCTTGGTAATAACCACCCGGGAGGATTTTAATAGTATGTTTTATTGTATTCCTTGTTCTCTCCTAACAACAGAGCATCTGTTGATCTGT
This sequence comes from Cyprinodon tularosa, assembly GCF_016077235.1. Classification (NCBI taxonomy): domain Eukaryota; kingdom Metazoa; phylum Chordata; class Actinopteri; order Cyprinodontiformes; family Cyprinodontidae; genus Cyprinodon; species Cyprinodon tularosa. Next base: position 1,388,430 of record NW_024039085.1, on the reverse strand, counting down.
CTTACTGATTTATAAATACGGTTTCTGAGCTACTAGTACAGGTCAGTTCAGGTTTATCTCCAATCCTGCTTACAGCCACACTCAGTCAAAGAGTTAGTAAAACACTGCCTCGTCAAAGCTGTGATTGTTTACACATTGTTTCCCCTGAAATTCCCTTTATATAACAAGATTTTAGTCGAGGCTTCAAAAATAGATTACACTCCACCATCTCTTTTACCAGTCTTGTAGCGTCTCACAAAAGTACTAATACCCCTTGAACTTTTTCACATTGCAGCCAAAAACTTCAACGTCTGTAGTCGGGGGTCTTATGTGACAGACCATCAGAAAGTCCTGCACAATTGCATCATTGTTTAACTAATAAAGGAAAAGTGTTTTGGGCTTATTTTCTTTTTTTTGTGTTAATACCCCTAAATATAATTCAGTACAACACATTTCCTTTAGATGCCACCTACAGAGAAACAGTGTTGGAAGGAGCAGACAGGTCAGGGATGAAGTTATTTAGAAATTGGTTATAAACCCATATCCCAGGTTTTGAACATCTGTAGTGCTGCTCAATCTATCCACAATTCTACCAAGAAATGTACATCCATCATACCATAAAAATGCAAAAAGTCCCATGGCAACTCTGGAGGAGCCCCATAGCTCTGCAGCTCAGGTTTGAGAATCCCTCTAATGAATATCTTTAAATAATAATTTTGAAAAAAATGTGGCCATTGGGAAAGAGTTGTAAATATAGTGAGTAGTTAAAATACAGGCTTAAGAAGTTCAATTTGCAAATTGCTAAAAGCAAAATATAGAGAACATGTATAAGGTGGTGTAGTGGTCAGAGCCCAACATGCAAAATTCTACTTCTAGCTAAAAACTAATGAGAAAAATGCAGGTTTTCTCATTCTAGACTTGATGGTGGTAGAATGAGGATAGGGATGCTTAAGTTCAGTAGGACTTGGCAGTTGTTCATAGGTAAAGGAGCAGGGATTCAACTTCCAGTAAACATACAGCCGGAGCTTTAATTAAGTGATCTAGATTAAAGGGTATTCATGTATTAGAATGGCCCAGTCAAAGTCCCTATCTAAATTAAAATGGAAACCTGCAGAAAGACTTGATAAATAATGCTCACAGATATTCTCCATCTAATAAATAATGCAGAGTTATTTTGCGAAAGGAGAGAATAGGAAAGCCTTTGGAAAGCTTTATGTGAAAGACTTGAAGCTGTAGATGTAAAAGGTGGTTTTGGAAGTAATGATTAAGCATATCTGAATTTTTATGCATGTCTGATATTTTCAGATTTTAAACTCGTAAACTAAAAATGAAATCAATCAATGAAATCAATCTAAAGTGTTGGTTCAAAATTTAAATTAAAATATCCTGATGGGTTTTAGTTCTAATGCCACGAAATGTGAAAATGTCTAAGGGTTGCATATAGTCTTCTTCACACCCATTTTCAGACATAATCACTAAACCACACATAAAATGCTATTATAATTATGCAAACATTTGTATCTGTAAAATTTTTTACATCTACTGGATTGTCTAAATAAAATAAATTAATTCAAACTCTTGCAAGGCAAGAAAGAAATGTGTGCGTCAAGCGGAATGTGCTTTATTAAAACTGGCATCTCTGGCCCTTGTTAGTCCTAAATCGTTCCATGTCCTCCGTTCCTCCAAGTGTCAGAGAACAGAAAGAGCTAAGTGATCTCTGTTTTCTAACCTTGACCCCATGAAGAGCATCCCATAACCCTAAAGTCATGTTTCCACCATCATACTGGTCGTCATGGTGAAACATCTGCACCATTGTGAATGCCATCATTGTCGCCTCACATATCACTTATTGATTTATGCCTCTGAATGCCATGATTCATCTTTACCATGTCTCAGTGTGTCTGCTATATGTGAAGTCTTTAAAACTGGTTAACATTGATGCTTTTATCCCTTGTGTCTGTGGTGGATTTCTCTTCTTTTTTCTCTTTTTTTTAACAAGGCAGAACAAAAAGTGTCTTTCAGCGCAGAAGTTTCTGGAGTCTTTGTCAGTCACTTTCTAAGGGACTATGGTTCACAGAGCCATTCAGCGAGGACCCAACCCCCTTCACGCGTCATTAACTGAGCAAAATGAAAAGCTGGACGGAAATAAAATGGATGCAAAAAGCCCTTTTTTGTTCCAAGGGAGATGGTTGAGCAGAACTGGTTCTGAAAGTTGATGAAATCCAGCTCAGGTCCAAAATATTAGACTGAATCTGAGTGAATGGCTCATAAAGAAAATCCCTGTGGCTTTTTCAACAGCAGCTCTGAAAGAATCTGCTCTGCTTCCTCTTCTCATTACTCCTTAATTACTTGCTTGCAAAGGTCCATCGGTGGACAGTTTTTGTCATAACGGACACGATTCCTTTTTGCACTTCCTTATTTTTTGCTAATGAACGTGCATACATTTATGTGAAAGTTAGTTTTCCTGAGTGAATGTTACACAAACAGACAAAAGACCTTGAGGCATATGATGACTGACAAGATTGCATTCTTTTCCCTCCAGAGTTGATGCACTGACAGAAATTAGCTGTCTGGACCAGAGGGCTGCCACCAAAATCTCCATCCTCACACTTCTTATTCCCTGCTCTTTTTTTCACCCCCTGCTTTTCTCATCTCTCCAATGATTATATGGTGAGGGTGAGGTGTTAAGTTAGTTGAGCAACATTAAATTATCTTTTTTATAGTTCCTTGCAAAGGTGTTTATGTTCCTAATACAATTTTTTTTTTCATATCAAAACCACAAAATTTGTTTTTTAATTAGTTTTTTATTAGTGGTTTCTAGATTCAGTTGCAATTGATTTAATTGGAGGCATTAGATTAAATGGTGTAAAAAAAAAAAAATATCCATACTTTTTAGATTTGTATGTGAAAACCACACATCCGTCACTATACTAGATGAAAGGGTATAAACGCAAGTCTTTTTCAACACAGTGAATGATAATGAGATCTGTGTTTATGTAACATTTCCTCTATAACCAGTGTTAGGAGGGAATGGGGAAGCTTTTAACTTAATTTTTGTGTGTTTTTTTGTTTTAGAACACTAATATACAACAAATATCATCTTAAGGCTAATTTAAAATGCAGAAATATGAAATTAATTCAGTCCGATCTTATTAATAGGTTTCAAGTCTGATACAAGCGGTCGTTTTCCGTTTAATTTCTCTAAATGGTAAAAAAAAAAAAAAAGGAAATCCAGGTTATTCCATGTAGAGAGTGATTTTGCAGCAATCTGTCCTCCTTCTGAACAGCAGAGGAAAATTAACTCATTTGAATCATTAACTCTACAACAATTCCTCAAACTGAGCATGTATAAGACTTGATTGGAAGAGAAGATTTCCTTTTAACGGAAAAACCTCCAGCAGAACATGGCCTTGTTTGGACCAGCTGTCTGCCATCACTGACTCTAGGATCTGGTCTTTAATTAAAAGAATGTCACAATTTAAGATCCATTTAAGAAAATATATTGAGTTCTAAATTGATTTATATTTTTCTAAAGATTTGTGTTTCTAATGAAATAATTTCTAATATAGACCATAATTCTTCACTTTAATATCATTTTTCAAAGTTCTTTTGTGCTTTTTTTTTTAAATATACTGTAAATGAAGACTGACCAAGATAACATTATTGGCATGTTTATAAAGTTTTGCACATTCAAACATCTTATAATGGTTTCTAGCATAGGAATAAGAAATGCATTCCCTAAAAGAAAAACACAATGGATCATAGTTACCCATGCAGCAATTTCCATATGTAAGGGAAGTGTAAGCTGTAAGGTCATGTGACCTGACAGGCTGAGCTGTCAGTTCACATGTGTCTCCTTTCTTTTTCTCCCCCCACTGTTCCCCTGCTATAACGGTGGAACATATGTGTGTGTGTCGGTGGGGGGTTCCAGTAAACATCCACAAACAATTCCCCCCTGTATGTCTGAGTTAGAAAGGAGGCCTTATTAGTCTTTGAGGTTTAAAGCGAAAATAGAGAACAGATGAGGGATCCTGGAGGTATTGAAGGGTTGGTTTTTGTCTCAGAGATGAAGGTTTTGGTTTGAAACAGTCGTTCAAACAAGAAAGGAGAAACGGATATTACAGACTAAGCAGGGCTTAGCAATCATTTCAATGTAAAGAACGATGTCCTCGATTTCTAGCATATAGTAAAAAAAAAAACAATAAAACTTGAAATATAGTTTTACGGTTAGATGAAAGAACCAGGGTCTGACTTGTGAAAAATTAAATAAGCAGGTCCAGCACATGTCAACACATCACTTGCTGCAAGCTTTTAATGATCTTTGCTCTGAGAAAACGGAGGGAAATAGAAAAATATAAGCAGAAGTTATTAAAAGAATAACAGAACCTGAAGCTCTTTCTGTCCCTTTGAACAATTTATATATTTTTTTAATCAGGGTATCTGACCAGCAACCTCTGAGACCCTTCAGACATGGAGTGACTACAATCTTACCAGGAACAATTAAAATGCTGAACTACTGTTAAGATTTTGCTCTTATATAACAAAACAGACTTTTCATCTTTTTTTTGAATCTTTGATTTAAACTTCAAGTGAAACAATGTTTTTTAGATGTTAAGTGTTTCATTTGCAGTGGGGTAAAAGTGTGTTTCGTCAGCCATTGATTATGCCAGTTCTACTTAGAAAGATCTATAATGTTCATCATGGATACACTTCAAGCTATGACAGAAAATGAGCAAAAAACCTTTTAAGGAATCCCATTAAAGAGTTTATAAAGATTATTTTTTTTTATTATGGAGGAATATAAATATTATAAAGAAACAAAGGCTCCCATCAGTGACACATAATGCTGAGAGGGACTCAAATCCTGCAGTGGCAGGCCTGTCCCCCTGCTCCAGTACATTTCAAGGTTTGGCTGAAGTTTGCCAGAGCACATATGATTGATCTATATAAGCGTTGGATGGACGCAACTCGTCATGTTTGCAGGGCGAGGAATGCTAAGTTGCATCCTAAGAGCACTATATCTACTGTGAAGCATAGGGGTGGAAACATCATGCTTTGGGGCTGTTATTTCTGATCTCTGTTAAGGGAAGAATAAAGTGGGCAATGTAAGGGCAAATTTAAAGCCAAACCTTCCATCAGTGAGAGCTGTGAAGATGGAGCAAGGCTGGGTCTTCCAGCACGATAATGATCTCAAACATGACACTCTGAAGATGATGGAATGGCTTTGTAAAACATTTTAAAAGGTCCTTCAGTATTTTAGCCAGTCTCCAGACCTCAATCACATAGACTATTTGTAGATGGAGATAAAAGTTTGTGTTGCCCAGTGACAGCAGCAAAATATCACTGGAACATGAAGGAATGGGTCAAAATACCAGCTACAGTAAGAGCAAATCTGGTGAAGACTAAAGGAAACGTTTGACCTTTTCATTGCCAGCTAAGGTTATGCTACAAAGTACTAAGCTGAACCTTTGTCATTTACTAAATATATATTTTCCATCATGATTTAGAAATACATTATTTAAAAATCCTTCAATGTGCTTGCCTGGATTGTTCCTCATTTTGTCTCTCATAGTTAAAGTGTAACCATGGTAAAAAAATGACATCTTTCTAAGTAGAAGAGCTGTAAAGCAATTGTAATGATTGGTCTACAGAGGAAAAACCAAATAATAATTGTATTGAATGAAAAATATGCTTTTCATTTGCAGCCTTACAATCAAACAGGGTGAAAAGTGTTAGGAAGTTTCTTTGTCAAAACAAACCACATAGAAAACTGCGATAAGTTGTTTTTATTAGAATTTATATAAAAGACCTGCACAATTTTTCAGTGGAGATCCTAATGAGCCACATCATCTCCAGAGCTATATAACTAAGGGGTCAAACAACTAGACCGACTGTCATAACTGAACTTTGACCTTTCTTTTTCCGTTGTGACAGAATGCTCAGCACCAGCTCTTTAGGTTTGCTCTAAAGATGCAACTCCAACTCCCCCATCCTCCCTTTTTTTATGTATGGGGTTTCATTCAGACCATATGCTCTGGTAGAAGCATCCTTACACACACACACACCTACATACGTAAACATACTTATATTCATGAGCTTGTCTTCTTATTGTTTCCATATGTTGTCTCTCCTGTTGTGCTGCTGCTCGCAAACTGGCCTTTTCACAGCCACCCTGCAACAACAGCCAAAGACTCCACCATCCCATCCACCCCAGCACACCCAACCAAGCTGCCCTCAATCAATTACACACCCCTTATAGACACGCTTGAACCCACAATAGCCCCCTTCAGTCACAAAGCTTCTGCTGCTGGCTCCTCTTAATGGCCCCTGTGTGACTTTAGGGCCTCTCTGCTTAATAAGGTGTTATAATTAGACCACCAAGGGTCCGCCACAGATACCCCACCCTCCATTTTTTTAAAGACCAACTGAGCAAGAAGAGTTTGTGAGACAACAGATAAAAATCCATCAATGGGAACAATAGGAGATGCATCCTTTTCTTGCAAACTGTTGTGGAGAAATGTAAATTCTTCCCTTTACATGGCTTCAAATCAAGCACATAAGGGACAGAGCAGGCTTTCTGTTTTGTATATAAAGAGTCTGAATCGGAGTGGAGGCTTCTCCAGATCAGAAAGAGGAAAAGCTTTTGACTAAAGTGGTTTGTCAGAGCCTGCCTCACAGCTATTGTAGAGCAGGTGTAGACAGAAAACAGAAGCACCTCTTTCTGCCTCCTAAGACAAACACTTGTGTATCTGTCTGGGCAAATCTGGGCAAAAGCGAACTTTGACTGGTGAATCTAAAAAATCTCATGGCATTTGTCCACACAGTGGCTCTAAAGTATACACGCCAATGTATAAAAGGCTATGTGAAAAAAGGATAATTTCCAGGTTTAACATTTCACTTATTTTTTTGCTACTCTAAGCTGAAAAATTCCTGCAGCCATATACCTCTTTAAACTAATATTTAGCTAATTTTGTCTATTTTGAATTGTTCTTCATTCTATCAGCACAAAGTTCACCTATTACTGACACTGTTCAATTTAGCATTACTAGTCAGCATCAATGTTTTTGCCAAAACTCCAAACTTTAATCTACCAACATAAAGTCCATCCAAAAATTGGGACAACTGTGGGAATAGTCAAATGAGGCTACATGACATTTTCAGGCTCTCTGCATATTTAGGCCCAGATGACACCCAGTGGTCACAGGAGACATTGCAGCACTTTAAGTTCTGAAGCATTCAGGATCCTCATGGTGTCACACTTCAGACGCTGTTATTGCAAATTTGTTTAAGTCAAATCCTTGACTAGAACATGAATCCTCCGTTCTGGATGCTGCTCTCTAATTTTGGGTAATGAGCTCCATGGTCTTGTTCTGGGTTGGCCTGTAATTGATACAAAGACAAAGGCAGTTTGATGCTGCCAAACCAAGTTCTGAGGCCATGGTGTTCAAATATGGCTCAGTGCCATCGCTGACGTCAGACCAGAACATGTTTCTGCCAAAATGTTTGGGTAGAAATTTAGGCACATCTGCCCGTTTGTTTTATTTTTGGACTAAAAGGCTTCTGTCCCAGAACCTTTCTCCTTAAGCCAAGGCACGCAGTATTGGACAGATTGTCGTCACACTGAAAAAATCCTTCACAGTCTCTTTACCTTTTTAGTAAATAAATATTGTAATGTTCCGGTTTTACCACATATTTTGTTATTGATGAAAGCTGTCTTGATTGTGCCATGGTATATAAATAAAATTGTCTTCCCTTTCCTGATGGATACCTCTAAACAATAACGAAAATCTATTGCTTTTTTCTAAATGTTAAAAATGTAGAAAGGTCAAGAATTCCTACTAGGAAAAAGATTAACCTTATTTGGAATTGATTAAATTAGACTAAAGTACAACTATAGCAAGTACTACAGGAAGGTATTTTTGTTCCCTCATCCTCCCTGCTTAAAAGAGATGTTTTTATTAGTTAAACAGGATAAGGGCTATCTAATATGTGGAAAATGTTTATTATTTATTTGATGTTATTTTATTAAAGGCCTGCCTTGGATTTAATAATTTACTATTTAAAGTTGTTACTTAGAATAAAAACGGTTTTAATTAACCTTTGTCTCTGTGTTCTGCAGGGTCGCTGCATTAGTTTTCAACGGGTCAGAGACGATGAGCGCCCGGCTCCTCCCAGAATGCCTCACTCCCCCACTCCGCCTCCTCCTGCACCGCCAGCTGAGGAGCGACCTTTGGTCTCCAACTCCGTCCCCCGTACCAAGCCGCCATCTAGAGGACCCCGCACTGCTCCCTCCACACTCACTGCACCTCCCTGCCGTTCGCCCCCTCCCGTGACACGACTCCCACCAGGGCCGCCCCCAAGCCGTGCACCCCCGGGGCCTCTCGGACCCCCACCGTCCCGGCCCCCGCCAAGGCTGTAATGATGTAGAGAATGGATGCAAATACAGTGTGTTGCAAAAGTATTCCTATCCCTCGAACTTCTTGATTTTTATTATTTTTTCTTTGGATTTTTTTTGCCAGGCTGACAAAATGTAAAGTAAAATTTTGAGGCTCGAAAAAAGAAAATGACCCCCCAACCTGAGAGTTTTACAGAAAGAAATTTACATAAAAAAAAAAATTTACATAAAGAAATCTTAAAGGAACAGCGTTCAGCATGGGGGTGAGTAGAAAATGAAGGCTAATCATGTTTTGGGTGTACTATTCCTTTAAAGGTTTGAATCCATTATTATTGAGCCTCTGTCCATTATTTGCGGCTGCTTGTCTTTGTAGGCAAGTCTATAGTAGCTGTCTACTTATAGAATCTAAAGCGGTTGCTTAGTCATAGGCCTAATCCTAAACCAGCCGCTAAACACTAACCCTCCACTTGCACGTTACAGGGAAGGATCCGCCTCATGAAGTGCCATCTTAAACCATGTAGTGGGTAGGGCCAATGGACCGCTCAGCCCTTAAAAAGAGTTCATCAGTTGCAGGCCTGCAGGAATTCGGCAGCACGAGTAACAGCGGCATGGTGGGGGAGGAAAAAAATAAATAAAAAATCAATTCCAAAATGGAAGGTCTTTTTTGAAAAAGTAATATTTGACCTTATACATTTGTTTTAAAAAAGGGACAAATTTTAACTGTTACGTTAACCTGTACAACCGAACTAGCCACGCATATGAGGCGTCGCTGTGTTGCCATAGGAATGACTGCTTTCCTTTTCCGTTGGGAGGGAAAAAGACGTCCCCTTCTCCTTTATTCCCCCCCACCTTCAGTCAAGGCGGCTTCCACAGCTGCGAGTGAGACTTCATGGGAGTTAAACTCTATTAAGGGTTAGTGGTTGGGAGGTGATTTGGGATTCAATAAACCTGGACATCTGCTGACATTGATTTTTTCCTCCTGAAAGGTGAACCTCAGTCTAACTTTGCTACCACCATGTTTTACAGTGGAGATGATGGGCTGAAGGTGTTCCTCAACCGCCCTCTTAAATCTGTTGCCGTCTTTTAGCACTGCCCAATTTTAAGCCCAGTTAATGAGTCTTAGTTTGCCTTTGCAATAAGGTTCACATAAGCTCTATTTCAGTTAAGAATTGGACGGAGAACTTTTCTCCGTTTGTTTGCATCCCGCTATTGGTAAGATGTTAGCAGGACTTGTCATGGGATTGTTTTGGCCCTATGGTTAGAGGCGTTCACAAGTTTTATAATTATTTTATAACCCTACTATGCTCTAAATTTCTCCCTGTTCTCTCACTTCAGAGAACAAAAAGAAAAACATTGGGACAACTTTACACTGCAATTAATCAGTATGAGATCAAAGAGGGCTGAACACACTCAAAACATTAGATTTACAATTTCACAGTTGTGCAATACTTAGAAAATGCAAATAAAGTGCAATCGAGTGTGTCATAACGTCATGAATCTTTCCAAGTTGAAAGGTCTCTCATACTTTTGCAAGTCTGTATCACATCTGAGGGAACCGTCTTTGATAAGCAAAGAATCTTCCAGGCCATAAGCACAGACGTTTCTGAGCTCAGTGTCTTGTTGCTGGACAGCAAAATTCATCAATCTGATGTCAAAACCTTAAAAAATACCAACAATGGATCGATCTGGACCGTTTGTACAGTAATAACAGAGTTGGTGAGTGGAAGTGTTACCAAACCTTAGTTATGTTGAAAGTGAGAGTTAAAGTTGGCATCTGAAAGTAGCAGGGTGTTTTTTTTTCTTTTTTTTTAGATTTATGCAGCACAATTATAATGCAAAAGGAGGGTGTTGTATAATAAAGCATGTAGTATAAATGGTGGTTGTGGGGTCTGTTGGCTTTTTAAAATTAGCAATTCATGCATTTTATACCATTTCAACCAAAGAAACCTTTACTGCAACTTACTTAGAATCTAGATTTAATGTTCAACAACCTTATTGCAACTGCAGGGCAGTTTCTCAGTGTGTTATTTATTCTAATAAAGGCCCGCTTTTCCTTAGCATCTTTTAGGTCTGTAGGTTTTTAAATCAACGCAGGGTGAGCTGCACCATGGCAGATAATAGCGAGCTTTGAACACCAAGTAAAAGAGTGTATTAGAAACGTGTATCTTCAGGGCATTTTGTAAACTGCATTTACTGACTGAAATGATCATTTGCATTATTTCTTCAATATTAACACGTCTGACTTCAATAAAGACATTTCTTTTTTATGCGTCGACTCTTGTGGGGTTTTTTTTTATTCTGGTTTATGGAATTTTCTGCTGTAATATGATTCAAACCAGCAGGGGAACACATTTTATAAAAGTTATTGTTTGGATTTTATAAATACTTGATGTTTTAAAACTGCAGGGACATACTGAAGCAAATGATGCAATGTCAAGACTTTTATAAACTTTACAGAAAATGTATAAATCAATCCTTAGAAACTTTGCATATTTTATGTTTTAAAATGTGTCTTCAAAAACCAAACAGCAACTTCTGTTTAGTTTGATGCCGTTTTTTTCCATTAAAATCTCACTTAAATGATTCAAACTTTAAAGAATGTATGTGAAAAGTTTCCCTTTCAAGGTACACAGGCTGATAATAGTTTGCAGGGTTGTTGGTGTAATAAAACCTCCATCACGGTTTGAGTCTCTGTCAAAGATGCTCTCCAATTAGGTTTTTGCAGTCTAAGTCTGTCTCCAACATTCAGCTGATTTTTTTTAACCAAAAAAAAAAGTATATACATGCTGATCATTTAGGGAATTAAAAACAACTTTCATTGAGGTGAATTGGAAAAAAAAATTTTTATCCAGTTTTTAATGTGCAGCCCAGTGGCTGCTCCATTACTGCTCTCCATTTACATGGAAGTAAACACAATTTATCAAGAGTTAAACCAACATTTCTACGCAGCACCATCTAGTGGCCAAACGTGGCAATGAAAACAAAACAGTTTGCATTCAGTCCTTCGATCCATTCACTGCAAGTCTTAATAAATGGGATGTTTTTTTCTTTTTTAACTAAAGTGACATCAAGGCAGAGGGAGCTTATTCTGCATTAAATCTTATTTTCTTTACCACTGAATGATGTAAAAGCTGCTGAAAGCTCAGAGCACCTTTAAAACACACGTCTAAGTATGATCTCATTTTATCACACGTTGAAAAACGAGTCCAACAAGCAACATAAATCCTCCTCTTCATGCTTTCCTTTTTTTCTTCTGCATCTTCTTTCCAGACTGTGCTCCCTTCTGCACACCTCTCACCATTCCCTTGAACTGACCCTGCAGTTTGGCTCGTTTTCTGTAAAGGAAAATAAAAAATGAAGTCATCGTCCTAAGTCTGCAAATTAATGTAATTGGATGACAGTAGATGCTCAAACCTGCGATTGAGCTGATCCTTTTTTAGAGGGATGTAGGCGTAAGGATCCAGCTTTCCTTTTCTCTTCACGTCTCCTTTTCCTTTCTGTAAGAAAATGAAAAATAGGAAAACGATTAGAATGACAGCGTGGAACCAAGAAACAAGCTTCAGTCACAGGTTCTTGTGATGGTTTACCTTTGATTTATAATCGCCTCCAACAACTTGGCTTTGTCCCAGAGGTCTGTGGATACCAGATCCGCCGGCTGTGACAGAAGCAATACCATCAGTATCACACAGGGATTATATTGGAACAGGATACTTATGTTTAAATCAGTAGTCTGAACCTTTTAAAACCCAAAAAGTAATTTTACCAGCTGAGTAAAAGTGGTTTAGACCTGCAAATATTCGATAAACTTTTAAGAAAACAGCTTATTTTTGGGTAAACATCTCAGGGGGGGTGCGCTTCGATGTCGCAGTGGTTAACCACGCACAACCCATTTACAAAGGCCTTAAGGCTGGTTTATGATCAGACACCAGGTGGGGCATGTGTGTCACAGTTCACGCAGATAGGCCCCGCCCCTTGTGCAGACACTCTGGTGCACCTCTCTAAAACTGTAGTTGACCGCAGACAAGAGACCTTTGATTGCTCAAATCTACATCCGCTCTACTCGTGCGTATTTCCTGTTTGGTACCTTACCGGCTTGTTTAGTTTCTATGACCACCATAGTGGAAAACAACTCATGAAGCTAGAAGAGAGAGATACGCGAGAACGCTGGGACCCTCTTTCCGCCTGGATCCCTGCTCTTTTTCGCCTTCATGTCCCTCCGTTGTCGTACAAACTTGCCCCTTGCATATTTCCACTTTCTCACCGCCTCGGCCGCATCTAGACCCACAGCTAGTTCGTGATTGTCCCTCTTGCATTGTGCCGTGGAATAACAGCGCAGACCATGCTTCAAAATTGGGCATACATCAAAAATATCTGCGTCATACCTGCAACAATGTCACTGCAACACAAAGCTGCAGGAGTATAACCAGCCCTTTAGTCCTTGACGCGGCCGACCCGGGTTCAAATCTCTCCCCCTCTCTCATACCCCTTTCCTTTGAGCCTACTGTCAAAAAAAAAACAAGCCACTAGTACTGTTTAAAAAAAAAAAAGCAGGGACAAGGAAGCTGCAGAAGACAGAGACTAAAGCGGATCACACCAAATTTTAATTCTCCGATCCAATTTTTTCCATGTCACACCTACTGCGTATAGAAAGGCTCCAACTACACAGGGTGAGCAGATATTTCTGTCTCTGTGCCACACAAATTGAAACGATGCCCCACATTTGACTGCGACTGATTGTGAAAAGTTCAAAAACAGAATAAAACAAACACCCGACGCGGCTACAAAGCAAAGCTCCACTTCCTGAATATGTGCAGCATCTCTTAAACCAGAGCAGATAATTTTTACTAAACATGCAATGGGAACTACTTTTAAAGAAAGAGGAAAATTCAGCAATAGACGCTGGGAGGGTGGGGCAGTTTGCAAATGTACGGGTTAAGCAGTGAGAGATGATTCTCAGAGAGAGATCAGTGAACTTTGTTCAATTATTTTATTTATTTTCATAAAGCACTGACTGCCCCTCGTGTTTAAGAGGCTCAAAGAGGATCGCCATTTTATCCTGAACTCCTATCATGAGTAAATTATTTTGTTTTATTTATGGTTTTTTTGGGGTCTTCCTCACCTGCTATATACGTGATGTGCAGGATGGGGTAAAACAACCAAAACTATGCATTTTTTTCTGTCAGCTAAACCATTTCGATGTCGTTGGATGTAAAATAAAGAACATGTTAAAAAGTGAAAAAGTATAAATATTTATGTGAGGCCATCCGCTGATGGCCGGCATTCTGCTCCCTTTAGCTACCTTTATATTTCAGCTGAGGCTCCACATCCATGTCCTCATCAAAATCATCATCTTGAATCTTTCTCTTCTGGGACTTTTTCTAAAGGTGCAGAAAAACAGGCGGTAAGTAAAGCAAAATGTTTCCAAAGCAGCAGCTTTTGATTCAGTGCAAACTTACAGATTTCACTCCTGCTTCTTCCAGGATATCATCCACCTCCTCTCGACCTGTGAGGAGAACAACTGCTGTGAGCATCTTCAAACAGTACGTTAGCATATGTTAGCGACGCCTCTGGACTCCTGTCACACCTTTGTCTTTTCCTTCCTCGTCGTCGTCCTCTCTAATGATGAGCCGTCCATCTGAGGTCACTTTGAAGCCGTGCTCAACCTTCGACGTCTTCTTCATCTCGGGGTTTGTGGCTGAGAAAAAGAAGCAATTTTAACTCCTCAGAACCTCGTAATCATTTCCTGAATCAAACAAACTGCTGAAAAGTAGAATTAAGTAAAATTAGACTTTAGTACCTAGAACTCTTTGGGAAACCTTTGGATCCAAAAAGTTCAGAGGATCGTCTCCTTCTCCCTCCTTCAGCCATGCTTTTCCTTTCTGTTTGCCTAATTTCTTCTGGGCCTTACGAGGCTTTCCTTCATCCTCAGACAAATCGCTGTCGGACTCAGCGAGAATGTCTTCGATGCTGTTAAGAAGACGGCAAACTCATCATTAAATGCTTACACTAAGGGGAATGTTTGTGTGTGGATCTGGCAGCGTACCTTTCACTCTTTGCCTTGGGTGCCTCCTCTTCGCTCTCAGAGTTCTCCTGTTCCTCTGCGGCCTGCTTCCGCCTCTTGTTTCGGGCCTCAGCCTTGCGGATGTTTGTCAGCACCTTGTGATGCTCTGAAGGCAGCATGCTCTTCACCAGCTCAAACCTGGAAACAAAACAAAAAATTAATTAGAGCCTTCAAAGAAAGGAGGCTGTGCAGCTAACATATACGTCTGTATAAAAAAAGCGAAAACTCACCCAAACTTTCTGATAAATTTAGTAAAGATGTTCCGGAGTTTGGTTCTGAAGTGCCTTCTCACATCATCCGTGATGTTTCCAATGCCCTCCATCTGAACATAACAAGAGTTAAAGAATCTATTATAAAAATGTCTTTAAATCCTTTAACTTTTAACCTTAAAATCAATCAGATTAAACTTTTGACCTTTTTAGGGATAAAAAAAAAATCCAAACAGTTTAGATCCAGATATCCTGGGCATGAGTGTAAAGTTATTTGTGGTCTCTTAGTTATACTTTTCAAATGGAACCATCAGGTCTAATAACTAAAAACTCAAAGGCTGCTGGAGCACCAGTTACCATTTACAGCTAGTTAGCCTCAACATGAATTCAGAGCTGAAAAAGAAAGAAGCAGCAGCTTAGAAGAACGAGACAATTGCCGCCTACAAAAAGACTTTAAGGGCAGGTGAGAAAGATGTTAGCCTCCTGTCTGGCTTTCAAACCCGAGTACACTGCACCTAATGTAAGGTTTCCTTTTAGAAAAAGCAAAATCAATCTTGTTTTATTACATTTGATAAGTCAGAAATATAGAAATGTGTTGAAATGTATTTTTACAAGTGTTTCTGTCTTGTCATCAGACTTCATTATATGAAAAAAAACAATCAAATAACATAATTAGTGTAAAGTTGAATGTTGGATGGGGGGGGTGAGTGTGGCCTATCCAGGCTAAAACATTTATTCCTAAACAGTAATGAAAGACAACAGAGGGCCTCAATTTGACCCATAAATTAATTCTGCAGCTGATCGGTGGTTTCAATGTATTTTTACAATTCAGTCCAGGGCTGTTAAGTGAAAAAGGTAGCCATTAGGGGTGTAAATCACATCCATCATGGCGATTCGATTCAGTATCGATTTCCTGACCCAACGATTCGATTATTTTCGATACTCAAGAATACACCACAATCCGATTCGATTAATCGGTTAATTGTTTTTTGTTTTTTTTTTACTACTTACAGGTTGAACAAAGTTTGAAGTTTGAAATTAATCAAAAGCTGTAATATCGTTATGCATTTTTTTTTTTAAAAACAACAGCAAATAACAGAAGTAGAAAAGTTGCATCAAAAAAAACTGCAAAAATACAGCACAAAATAAGTGCAATGAGTTCAATTCAATACCTCTGCTTCAGACGTCCCCGCCCCCTTGAGAGACGCTCCGCTGCTCCTCTCCCAAATTGCAGCTCACCGCAAACAGTGCCGCAGACAGGAGGCCGGCTTGTTTTGTTTTTATGACCGAACTTGCGGAAAACAACTCATGAAGTTTGACCCGCTAGAAGAGCGAGGTGCACAAGAACACTGGGACCCTTTTTCCACCTGGATCTCCGCTCTTTTTGGCTCTCATGTCCCTCCGTCGTCGGACTAAACTCGCCCCCACTTCCTCGCCACCTCGGCCGTATCTAGACCCACAATGTGTAGCACAGACCACGCTTCAATATTGAGCATAATTTAAAAATGTCTGTGTCAAGCTTACTGCAACACACTGCTGTAAGAGTATAACCAAGAAGCGAGGGCAAAATAGGTTTAGCGCCACCGCAGCACGGGAGGAGAATTACGTCCAGGAGCAAATGGATAAAAATAGGCCGGAGAAAAAAAAAAAAAAAAAACATGAATCGATTCTCTTGCGGACGCGTCGATGCATCGGATCGTCGGCTGTTGGATCGATGCATCGATACAAAACGATTATTGTTTACACCCCTAGTAGCCATAGGTATTACCTGCACCCTACAGAATGATGACTGACCTTCAGAATCATAGACAGGTTTCAGATATTACAGGCTAACAATGGAACCAAACAACCCATTCATTGGTTACCATTTACATGTTTCCAAGCGATACAAGGCTTTGTCTATATAAGACTCAAACTCACTGCGGATCCAGACGTTTGAATTGAGAAAGCTTCCTGGAGGGGAAGCGAAACGACTTCAAATCTTGGAAACCAAGTCCAGTGGATATTTTTTTTTTTTACTTTTACGGAACACCCTACAGAATGGGCGGACTAAGGTATAACCAACTAATGGTGGTCAGAAGGCTTAGTGAGTGACTTTCAAACTATGCAGGACTATTTTATTTCTTTTAGAATTGTAAAAATATCGATTTAATAGGTTCAAATGGTTTCCAGGTGAGATAACTGGCAGACTGATGTAGAGTTCGTACCATGGTGGCTGCATGTGAACCAAGAGCCTTGGGGTCCATGATGAAGAGGATGACTTTGATGAATCCTAAGGCAGCTTTGACCACCTCCCTGGTACGAGACGACAGCAACAGACAGATGTTCTGCAGCAGCTGCTCCATGGTGGACACCTCTATAGAGTCTGGGAGAGAAACACCAGTTGATTCTTCATTCATACCATAAGCCCAGGTTGAAGCACGCAGTGAGGCCTACCTTTGTACTCAAACACAAGACGGGTTAAAGCCAGAACAGTGCAAGTGATCATGGTGACAGATCCAGTGAGTCCAGCATACACCACAGCCAAGTACTCCTCCATGGCGTCTACATCACAGACAGAGCATGTTAACCGCTGCACCAAACCCAAAAGTACACACATTCTCAGGAACAGAATCACCTTTTTTGTTTCCACAGAAGCGGACAAAAGCGTTTCCTATTTCTATCAGAAGACTGTAGGCATTTTTACGAGCTCCAACAGAAACCTCCTTGGTGCAGATGATCACCTGAAGGACAGAGAACCTTATAAAAAAACCAAGAACAGCAGCTCTGCCTGTGCCTGAATCCATCCACTCAGGTTTGTATCGGTACCTCTGGCAGCAGCGCAGTGATGAAGCCTTTGTGCTCCTCATTTAACCTTTTCACGATGTGGATCAGACACTTGAGTCTCGGCTGAAAAGAACAAGAACAAAGCAGTCAGATGGACAAATAAAGCACTCAGGCCTACAGGATGTTCTCCTACAGTAACATTTACCCTCTTTGCAGGTGAAGAAGCATTTTTAAGAGAGTCCAGCAAGACAATTTTAAGAGTTTCCAGATTGGAAACGACAAAAGATTTACACTCGTCTCTCTCTGCTCCGCACATCTCCTCCAACACGCGGTAAGCCTTCTTCTGCATTCCTGGCTCTTTGGCCTGAACACAGATAAGACCATTAAAAGGATCCAAAAAACAAGAAAAACTGAGTGAAACTCAAAAAATTTTTATAAACCAGTGAAAATGAGATTTTTAAAATATAAAAACTTACATTTTGTAGATTTAATACACATTTCTGCAGATTTTTACTATTGCGAGCCTCCACTAATTAAAAATATATTACAAAAAGTGCAAAAAATAAAATCTCCACAATAGGAAGGACTGCTGTTCAGCAGCAAGAAGCAGGTTTGCTTGCTAATGTCAGCGCTTAAAAAAGCTAGGTGCTTTTTAAGTGCTGTATTCAATGATATAACTGAAAAGTTGAATAAAAGAAAAAAACTGGGATAGAGAGAAACACAAAGATTTACCCAAAACTTTGGATTAGTCGAACCAAACCCACGATCAGAACGGTCTTAAAGCTACAGTGTGTAATTTTCAGCGACATCTAACGTCCAGACTGCAGCAACATGAACATCTCCCCCCCACCGCTTCTCCCCCCCAACAGTACGGCGAACGTTACGGGACAAAATGTCTTCCACGACGTCCGCATCCGCTATCTTCTCAAGTGATGAGGTTTGTTTACATAGATAATTTTAATACTGCCATCTATTGTTCAGTACCGTCTCAGTTCATCTCTCTCAACTTGCCGTAGTTACTTTCGAGTGTAATGGGCGATCTCGCAATCGCTAGTTTGTTGGCTCTGCGCTGCCGTAGCACAAAGATGTCTGCCTCCATGGCTGCGAGACCCGCTCCTATGTAATTATAAATAACTAATTCTAAGGCAACGCAAATATTAAGGTTAAGAGGCTGAGCTCGTAGATGATGATAAATAACATAGTTATGTATAATATATTACATTTCTGACTGTATATCCCTGTAATTATTATACACTGTAGCTTTAACTATACTAGAGAAAAATGAATGAGCCACTTAGGTCTAGTAGAGCCATGCTACTCTGCATTTATGCAGTAATCCAAGTATTAGGATCCCTGACCAAGTACTGAGGACAAACTCTAAGCAGTAAGGTCAAAATATACTGGTGATGCTTAAAACGCTGTATCCGTATATAAAACCAACTTAGAAATGCATATTTATGCCTTTGTTTTGGATTATTTGCGCATTAAAACAATAAATCCTTAGACAAACTTTAAATATTGTCAAAATGTACTATATTTGGATGATTTTATTTTCCTTCTTTTGCACCCATATCTAACTAGAATCTATGATTCTGCTCAAAAAGCATGTTCAAAGATGAGATTTTATATGGTACTAAGAAAATTTTTTATTCCTTGAAATGTTTGTCATCTTTTTATCTCCGTAGGTTAACATTTTTTATTGATTATTACATTTTCTGTGGCTTTTCATGACTTATAAGTAACCTAACAAAATCATATGCTTGAAATACATCAGTTGATGTGTAATGAACGTATAGGAGTTCATATATAGGAGTATAGGAGAAATAAAATAACTTTTTAATTATTTTCTTATCTTAAGAACCACCATTAATCAATGGGGGTACCTCCAAATAGTGTCTTGTCAGCTCAAAGGTTTTGGCCATGGTGCTTTCATCTACGAAGGGAGCCATGGCAACCACAAGATCCATCACTGCAAGCCTGGGAATAAGATACGATCAGAACAATAGAGCCAGACTGATGTCGTCACTCAGCGGGTCCCGGTTAGACGTCCTACCGTGTGAACTCGGTGCTTTCCGTGCTGGTCAGCCTGTCAGACGCCTTTTGCAGGAATGTGCAGATCAGCTGAGGGGTGTGTAGCACGTCAGTATCCATTTCCTTAACATCATCATTTCAAACATTCTTCATCAGGACAGAACAAAATCTACCTGCATGTCAGTGATGGTTAAATAGACTTTGATGGTGTCCAGCACAGCCATCCTGTAGGAACCCGAGTCGCCCTCTGCATGAGGCTGGCTGTAGACGTTGAAAAGGATGGGCAGGAAATTCTTGGAGAACCGCCCCAATTCTGCCTTTTCTTCCGCTATAACAGTCGGACACAGGAAAGATTTTATTACAGTCAGGATTTAGCAGTTGGTAGATAAAAAATAAAGGAAACATCTGTGAAGGTTTTCTACCTGTGGAGCAACTCTTATTGATCAGCGTACGCAGAGCTTGGCACACTGTGAGGCGCAGGTCTGGCCGTTCGTTAATGGCCATGCCAAGCGTTCGGGCTATGCCCTTGAACGATGCTATCAGGTCCACTGGGCCTGTGCAGAAGCCAGGAAGCATGGTCCAAATCTGAAATTCAAAACTTAAATCAGCATCACTTGATTTCTTTGTTAAGCAGGATTCTACTTTCTGGATGAATTCATTGAAGAAGCATCTGATGTCTTTGGTTTTGACCGGCTTGGTTCTCCTTTATCATAGAACGATTCTGTACATCTTTCATAAACCATTCATTGGGCTTCATCCGTCAGTCAGTCCGTCTACTTCTTTTATAACATTATTAGTAATGTTGGACCAAGGATTGATTTTTTTTTCTCTCTCTTTCCTTCCGGTGTGTATCTGCTGGAGTTTTTTTCTTGTTAAATACAAGCCATTCCTCTCCACTGCACTGTTGTTAAACTCCTTTTATCTCCTTGGTTCCTTAGATGCCGTTTTGCCAACAATCACAAACTGATCAACACAATAGTTGGACTCAACCTCAGATTGGACTCCCAATGGGGGCCACTTCCCAAGAAATGAACCCGGGCGTATGCAGCTGTTTTCTGTAACTGCTAAGAAACGTCTCTGATCTGACTAAGATCTATCAGAATCTGTTGTTGTGTCTCATGGTTATTGAATACATATAAGTAAAGTGTTACTTAAAGAGTTTTTCCCGTGTGCCTTTTCTTTCAGAAACAGCTTCAAGGAACAGAGAGCATATATTTAACAAATGTTGTTTCCGCCTGGAACAGAATTTTTTGAGCTCAATGTTTGCGGTTCTTGACACGCTGTAATCTTCTGGTGCCGCATTTTGCTTGAAAGCCGCTTTATCCCTTTATTCCCTTCTAACACAAAGCTTGGAGCCTGTAGGCCAGATTGCCTGTAGAGCCATGGATTACCCTCGGTCAAGTGTACTGAGAAGAGCCACCTTTTTTTTAACTAAAGCAGACTGAAGAGAGGATTGAACTGCTTTGTCCATGCAATACAACCGGATCTAGTCTGCTAACCAGAGAGAAGTCTGGAAATCTCTGCCCATATAAGCCCGTAAAGGATAAGTGCACGATGATGTGTTGCATAATGAAAGAAAACAAAACCAATACAAATATATTTGCCCTTGTCATGCCATCAGCTAAAGCCATAAATAATGGAAGTAGTTAGTGTTTTACCTGAAGCTGTAACGTCTGGTAGACTTTTGCTTCCAGCTTCTTTCCTTCTTGCTCCAATTCTTCAGCTAAAGCACAAAGCAGGGTTAGTCAGTTACTGCTTATAAAAACAGAATATTGTATTTAAAACGTCAACCTTCTTTTAAATAGAGCTGCACTGAGAATTGGCTTTATTCTGCTTGACTGATCTAAACAACACAATAGTCTAGGCCCACTTTACTGTTAAATAAGTTAGCTCATTTTAGCTTTTCATTAATGAGGTCAGCAGTGCTGAATACCTGTACAGCACACATTATGAACTATAAAATAAAATAAGGCACTGCTGCCCATTTTCTACCTGCTTTGAGGGGAGGACTTTAGAAAAAACTAGAAAGGGGAGACAAAGTTGTCTGACCTGCTTCACTGCTTTTTAAAAGGAGTTGTTTTGCCTCTGTCATGGCAGGAAAAGGACTTCAATCAGTGCACCTCTAAAGCTTATAGACATCAGCTCTCTGTCTGCCTGCCAGCCTTTATCCATCAAAGCAGATTTATAAGTTATCTATATTCTAAAGAAAATGGGCTGTACAGATCACTGATAAAGGATGCTATGTGTACTTTGAAGTGTATGCCTGAAAGCTGATTGTCTTAGTTCTAAACATAAAGCTTGTTTTCAGAGAGATTAAAAATATCAATTAATTAGAATTGGTAAATTGAGGTTAAAACTTTATAAAAACACAAACAAAAAGCATGAATAAATCCTGCTTATAGAAGAGGAACTGTATTTACCTCTTTGCCTAAGTGTAGTGGCCAAAGGGAGAAAGTAGGAAGCAAAGAAACCGAGACAGGTGTTCTTCACGTGATCCCGGATTACTGGAACCAACCAGCTGCGTGGGAACTCCAGATCATCACTAGGTAGCAAACAAACACAAGTTAGTAAAAAATCAGAGCAAAGGGAGAGCAGAGCATCTTCATCTCTGGGATCATACTTGTAGCCGGTGATGTTGAGCGGGACAGCAGCCAGCACCACCTCAGGCCCCATGCTCTCCACAGCGCCCCCTACAGCTAGGTCCAGCTCGCCGCTAAACGGGAACTGAGGGGTGGCGCGCAGGTCTGACAGGGACTGCAGGGACTGTCCAAAAAAGGAGAGTTAGTCTCAGTCTGATCTGCCTGGATAAGGCTTTTAAATATGTGAAAACTTTACCTTAGTCATGATGGGATGAGCTTGTTTCCCTGCAGCTCTGTAAAAGCAACCGAGGATCTGGAGCACAAAGGGCCATGAGGCATGGAAGCGATATGATAATCCTTCCTCCACGATACTGGTAACATAAAAATAAAAACAATTATGTTGTTTCTTTATGAGTGAAAAAACTCCCGAAATACAATTTCTAGTAGTAATCTTACCGAAACATTTTACAGACATATGATGGGTTCCCTGCAGAGGCTGTAGCAGTGATCATCCCCATGTCCCCCATGTGAGGAGCAACGCATTCAGTGAACAAAGTCTGAGACACAAAGACATAAATAACCAATCAGCACCCGATAGAAACATCACTGCCGTCTGCTTCTGGCCGTCTTACCTTTAGTGTGTTGGTGGCTGCAGAAACCACCTGTGTGTGGGGGGACAGCAGGCAGGACATGGCAGCAGAGAACAGCCGAGGGAGGTGACCTAAACTCAGAGAACTCTGCAAACTGGACCAGACCAACACAATACAGATCAGCCACCCACCAATTAGATCTCTAATCCAACACATTGTGAATCTACAGACCTTGCTAGGTGAACATGTGCTTTCTCCATGACAGTGAGCCAGGCTAGCAGAGGCTGTAGGTCATTCTCACTGGGAAGGTAGTCATAAAGAGCCTGAGGAAGACGACTGAGGATGAGTCTTAAGCAGAGATACGGAGGAATATTGTTAGATTTTGTCTTACCGTGATGATCTGGGCATTGAGTTCTGCAGAGAGGGATGAAGCGCTCGACTTCCCACTGAAGAGTCGATGAAAGGCCTGCATGGCGCTGGCCGTCACCATCTACAGCATATATACACACACATTTTAAAGCATTGCTTTAAACACTCAGAAATGCATGATAGAAGCTGAGCGCTCACCACGTGGCTGAGAGTCATGACACGCAGCAGAGTTTCACAACACGACTTAACGGCTCCCAGAGGAAACACTCCCATCAGCTCCTTCAGGAGGCAGAGCACATGGAGGGTGGTCGTGTCCTCTTTGCTGCCTGCCATGGAGAAACAAACGACACCATTTATGGATCATCGGACACATTTGGAACAAACTTTCTGCAGGCATCTAGAAACCTCTTTCATTACGGCCAATGGTTCTGTTTTTGTCGCATTGTACATTTCAATAAATTCTAAAAATATTTTATTTGCTAGATTATTTCATAACTGTATATGCCATTTTATGTTTTAAACAGGCTGAAGGTTTTTTTTTTTTTCCTGCTTTTCCAGTCTGAATTATTCTGTATTTATCTCCATCCATCTTGACTCAAACTCTCTTACATCTCCTGCCACTGCTAGAGAAAATCAACCACCCACCCAAATAAAATCAATTTAATCCAATAATGTTTTGGGTAAATTAAGTGATAAAATTCAAAAGCAGCATTTGATGTTTCCAAAAGACCCATCTCTCCATCTTACCGCCTTTTTTAAATTCAACGCATAAGTGATTAAAATATTTGTTTATTTATTGATTTTAAATAGCTTTGAACTGTACTGTTGTACTGAACTATACTTCCATTCAGCATGATGTCCAAGCTGGCATCACGGTTTAGTATGTTTTCATTCTGAGAAGCTAACTTTCTTCTCCATTTATTTAGTGAATTAGCAGCCATGATGCTTCACCTCCTGCCCGCTCGATTTCTTTTATGCAGAATTTGGCTGTAGTAGCTGCAGCGGGGTGATGGCTCGGAGCGTTATCAGTAAAAAGGAAGTCACTGCCTCGAAGGATGGAGCAAATGCCTTGCTGAGCTGCTTTACGGACCTGGGGGGATAAAATAAATAAAACGTACATATTTGCTTTTTAGAAATGTGTGGAACTTGCAACAAACACCTAGAATAATGGGACTGACCTTTGGCTTGCTGTGCACCGTGAAGCTAAGCAGACCGTGATACGCCTGCAAAGTAGACGGGTAACTCCACACAGAAACATCCTGCTTTCTCAACAAAGTGGCTAAACATGACAAGATCTGGAGATAAAAAATAAAAAAAACAGATATACGTTTCAAAATAATCTGAATGGAAAAGATCAAAAGAATAATAAAAAAAAAAAAAACTGAAACTCTTCTAACCCATCTGAGCGCTGAAGACGTGTCGGATGAGGCCTGTTTAGACATGACATCCATGAGAGCCTTGGTGGTGTCCGAGAATTTAGACTGAAGCACTGGTGCAGGAACACTGGTGAGTGAGAGACACAGAGAAGTCAATACCAATCAGTTAGGACACACATCATAGTCATGGAAACAAACAAAACAAAGAACTTTGTGGTTTCTACCGTTTCATGACCAGATTTAGGAGATAGGCCACTGCAGCCTGAGACTCTTCTGTTTCCACAACTTCCAAGGTGGTCATCTACCAAAAATATTAGTCATTAGAAAAGAAGCAGATAACTCATTTTAAAACAGTATTGCAAACAAACTATGACCAAACGCTTTACCAAAGCAGCAAAATACTCCGTCTCAGTTTCCTTTCCACCTTGACTTCGGATCACTTCAGTAACAGCTGCCAGGACTGCACAAATCTGGAAAGCAGCAAAGGTCACAGTTACTGCAGAAGCAGATATTTAGCTGCAACAAAATATTGTGTTTGCAGAGGCTAAGAAATTGCAGTAGGCATGGGTTTTCTTAGAAGGCTGAACAACACAACCTAACTCATGGTCCTTACCTCTTTGTGTGCAGCCGAGTTGGACTCCCAGAAGCGCTGCACCTTTCTGAAAGTAAGGTTGGAGCAATCGGACAGGCCGCTCAGAAAGGTGCCGGACGTCCTCTCTGACAGCATCTCATCTGGATCCTCCTCCATTTGAGTATCCTTGCGGGCCCCAGTACTGAGCTCCAGAGGACCGGCCTGCAGCTCATTGTGAAGTTTGAGAGCATCAACAGTCAGATCACTCTTTGCTGTGGAAAGAAACCAAAAGACAAATTTTTCACCTTAACTCCAAAACTGAAGCTAATCATCTATTTATGGAATTAGTTCCACCTAAAAAAAAAAAAGGCAAATACACAACCCTGTACTCGCTCCCGAGAGGGAACGTCTATTAAACATGTGCGAGAGCGCGCACAAGTCCATTTCTCCTTGTGCATGCTCTGTTTAAAAGTTGCTGTTTTCATCGCTCATAGAAGCTTACTTTCCAAAAGAAGATTTGTAATTTTTCCACAATATCAGACTCAGCACTGGTAAATGAAAATGGGGACAAGCACGTAATACGGCCTTATGTAAAAATATCACCAGAATGATTGACAGTTAGGAGGACCACTTATTTTGATGATCCACCCAGAAAAAGAACAGCCTTCACTACTCCACTATACCTTAGAGGACCTGTTCTATATATTAGGGTTGTCACGATACTAAACTTTTCAACTCAATACCGATACTAAGTAAAATATTCGGTACTCGATGTAATTTTCGATACCACAAGGATAAAAACAAAGACTCCAAAATTCAACAGAATTTTTTTCATTAATAAACAAAATACAATAAATAGATAAATAAATACGATAAACAATATTTTGAGGTTGTATGCTGTGCACAATATTAAGCAAGCTTGATAAAAAACCTATAAAATTAAAATTAAGTGTTCCTTCCTTGGCTATGCTTTGCACACATAACAATGACACTAGCCAAACCGGTTAAAAAACAAAAATAATTCTTAGCAGCTGCACCTGTTACGAAAAAAAGTCTGAAACCGAAAAGTGCACAGAATTATTCAATCACACAGTGTTCAGAAAGTGCATTTTCCTCTAATCTGCGCATAAGATGAATGACTTTTTCGGTATATCTGTGTTTGAGTATGCTTTATGGTCTTTCCAACGTTGTTGATATATATATATAGAGATCTATAGATAGATAGATAAGACCTGTAGAGAATGTACAGTCAGTTACCTCTTTGTAAAAACAATCAGTTGGAGCAATCATTCATTTAAAAAAAAGTTGATGTTGTCAAACAAATGACCTATGTGTTGCGAAGTAAGAGACGAACTGAACAGAAAGGTCCAGAAGAAACTGTCCTAAACGTGTGAAGTTGAGTGTTTGTTAAACATGCCAGCAGATAAAGTTATCTAAGTTAGCTGATGTTAGCTCTCAGGGACCCACGTGTGTATCTCTTACCACTGGGTCTGCTGAAAAAGCGGCTTTTTGCCGCCTGACGAAAGCGGCTGGTCTGCGGGTTGGAGTCGCTGCTGTGTCCTTTCTTCCACCGCTTCAGCTTGGACCCGGTCCCCGAGCGAAGTTTCCCTGATTTCACCATTTTTCAGGGTTGAGAATAATCACTTTCCTCCCCCCCAGCGGCTGACCGAGGACCTCCAGATGACTCTGTCGCTCATCTGATGACGTTACAGCACCGTTCAAGGCTCTGACTGGACCTTATTATGATCGGCCAGTAGATGGCACTATTCACCACAAACATGAAAACTGGTCTCACGCTTTTACGATTTTACGTCACTGTTGAGGTTTATGTCGACACATTACAGACAAATAAATTCCATTTTTTAACATTTTGCAAGTAAAAAAACTGAGAAATAACAAACACTGACTGTCCACTTGTGTTATAAGAAACGATAAAAAACAAAAAACAAAAGAATCCATCAACTGTTAAATCAGTGGCAGCTATTATAGATGGTATATACTAACTAAAAAGAGGAATGTTATAAAAACTTAACAAAATGGTGATAACTCCCTGCATTTTGATGCAATTACAATGTTTGTTCTTTAAATGCAATTACAATGAGTAATTGTGTTAGCAGACCAAGCCTCATCATAAAACTATTTGCAAAGGGCTACCAAAACAAAGAGGGAAAACTGCAATAGTCACACCATCTGGATACACTAATATAAGTTCTCTATTAGTAAAGCTGTGATCTTGTAATCAGCTGTCAGGAGTCAAGACAAAATAGCCATTATAATCATTGGTATTATAATGAACTTAAAAGCTTTAATGTCTTTAATGTGTTTAACCAATGTGAGGTCTAGTGGCTCCATAATAATTATGCTGGTCTGAAACCAGGTTTCAACTCAATCAGGCGTTGATTTAAAAGCTGGAGCTCTATACAAAATTATATCTTCAAGTACTTTGAGGTATTTAGATAAATAGCCTTGACACAATTTTAAAAACATCCGCTAATTAAAATGCATGTTCAGACGTTTACTACAAACAGACTGCAGTCTGTAAAGGTTGCTTTAGTTCTCTTTACACCTGTCAGTGAGACTTTTGACAGGTTGTAACATCTTCAGCACATCTCTCATTTCCATCATCATAAATCTGCCCATATTTTCATCATCACCAATGCTCAGCTGTCTTCTGCCATAATCTGAGCATCAAAAACATTTACATTTAATTATGTCAATAAACTCCCTCTGAGTAAATTTACAAAACCATGAGATGAGTTTAAATGTATAACATTTATTTTTAGTATATTTAGTTTTTCCGACAGAAAACTACTGCTTGTTTGTACAGTTGTTTGAAATGATGAACCAAAAATAATTTCTTTACCTACCTACCTAATAAAAGGCTCCCTTATCATTCTCAGTGTCTTTGTAGTGTTTAGCGATATTAAATGACCAAACAAGACTATCTAATTTTTTATTGTTAGAATTGCACATCTGTTTGTCCAAAAAGAAACAGTAGATTTTCCTTGTATGTTCTTCTTAACTGAAATGTTGTTTTTTTTAATTCAATAACAAGCGTAAGTACAAACAAACAAGACAAGGAGAGGAACTCATGTAAACAATAGAGCTGCAAGTCGAGGTCTTCAGAAACAGACATATACAGGGATATGCACCTTAGGGCTCTAACATCACCTAAAGTGTTTCAGTGCTTTTCAATAATATCTCTTTATTTGGAGAAAAAAAAGGAAAAATAGAAAAAGGAGCAATATAAAAGCAATAATTTAATATATAAAATGTACATAAAATTCTCCTGCTGGAAACCTGCTCCTGTTCCTGCAGACTTCTCTGGCACATCCTTTATCTTTCATTACCCCTCAGTTAGGGATGACTTAAGGATTAACATTAACAATCACTTGGACAACGTAGTCTTTTTGGATCTTGGCATCTTGAAGACGAGTCTTGTCTGTCAGAAGTTTCCCGGAGAAGAACCACCGCTGGCGGATCACCTCGATGTCCTCCTGCTTCTCCAGCTGTTTCTTCAGCACAGCTATGGAGTCTGCCAGGCTGGCCGTCAGACGCAAATCCTTCCCTGAAGGAGAAACTTTTTATTAGTTCTCAGATGAGACCTGATGTCCGCTTTATGCTGCACTATAACTGCAATGTGCAATCACTATTTAATACCATGTGCAATAACCTGTTTATATTTAATACTCACTGCAAGAACTAAATATATATATATATATATATATATATATATATATATATATATATATATATATATATATATATATATATATATATATATGTGTGTGTGTACAAGTACATTTCTCAGTATCAGAAATACTTTACTCCAGTGTGAGATCAATAAAGTCTATCATTTTAAATACCTCTATTTTTCCTCTCATTTATATTTAAATTAGTCTACAAGCATATAATTTCGAATTGCTAAATGCAAGAATAATAACAACTTACATGTTTAAGTTACTTCAATTTCAGAAGTTTACTTTTGTTTCATTGGTATTCAGTAGAAATTATTCTATTACATTTTGCAACTTGGGTTAGATATGTTGAATAACCTTCTACAAGCTTCTGGAAGTATTTTATGTTGTGTCTGTCAGCTTAATTGGCCTCCTTGCTCACACGTATTTAAAGTTCTGCACACAGACCATCTATCCTCAGTGCTTTATGATGCCACTCCAAAGCCTTCACTTTGTTGTTTTTAAGTTACTTTGTGTCTCACTGATGGTATAAGTAAGATCATTGTCCATCTAAAAGAGTTGTTCCAAAGCTTTTAACACACTGGTTGATGTTTTAAGATGTTTCAGTATTTCCACATAATGTTATTTCATCACAATGGTATCTATTTTGTGAAGAGTACCACTCCCTCAAGCAGAAAAAAAGCTTCCATTATAGCCAATTTTAGATTTTAGAAATGTTTTTAAAAGCTAATTCTTTGTGTAGTTTAGTTTACTTAGTTATTTAGGAGTGACGACTTCTTCACCACTGAGTGGCTTTTCAGTCCCTGTTGGTTAAAGGCTTCACCCAGTGCTACCAGGAGGTTTCTAACTTTTGTTTATTGGACAAAAAAAAATGTTTTCGTGGGACATGTGACCTGTCATATACCTAACAACAGGCTGCCTGGACTTTCTTGCTATTTGCATAATCGCTTGAAAAAAATAAAGTGGCTGCGTCAGATATTTGGGCATTTTACCTTTTATCTTATATCTTGGCAGAATTATTTGGATTTTCCAGTGATAAGAGAATTGTATTTGAGGTGTTGTCCCAGGTTTTCCCTAATTCCAATCAAACAATGGGGGTTAACTTATCAGAAAGTCCCTAAGCCATGACATCATTTGGGCTTTTCTGTTTAAAGACAATTAAAGTGCACTTCTCACTTTTAGGAATCCATATCCAAATAACTGGTTTTGGATATAAACATCTTGTGGCATTACCTGTGGATAGCCGCACCCGCAGCTGGAACTCCTCTCTACACACTGGAGGCTGAGCCTGTTTCTGTGTGCCTTCAGACTGTTTGCTCTCGCTGGATGTTTCATTGATGAGGTTGATGGGCGGTGCTAAAGTGTATGCAGGGAGCTGGTAGCGGTTTCCAAGTTCATCATAACTCTCTGTGAGAGAACCTGGAAAGAAGAAAACACCCCAATAAATACAAAACTATGAAACAGGCTGTAAAGATTAGAGATGGACGTCTCCTCTGAGGCAGCACACCATGCTTTATCCTGAAGCTCTGCAGGAATCAGTCTGGTTTTAGTGTTCAGGCAGCAATGCTACTATTACATAATTACTACAACATTAATCTCTTTCTCATCAGGCATGGGATTCTCTGGCATTGAGAGAATAAATACGACTCAACCAGGGAGCTTCAGTATATCTAGAGCTTACCATGAGCAATGTTTTCACATAGAAAATTGTCTGTATGAATGTTTCATACCATGTGGCAGAGTGATGCAGGCTCCATCCACTATAGCCTGAGCCAGCTCCAGGTCATTGCACTCCAGAGCCAGAGCTGCAGCTCTAAGTGCATCCCAGATCTCTTTCCGTCCATCAAACGCCGGAGCTGTATCCCAAAACTCGTCTCTCTTGCTCCTCAGTTGGCCCTCTGTCATCGGGTACTCGCTCTTCCACTTAGGACGCTCTTTCTTGAGAGGCTCATTGCGAGCTGTAGAAAATATAACAAAAAGAAGGTTGAATTAATTCTGATCCAAAGCTTGGAGGACTAAATAAAAGACTAAACTGTCAAAAAACAAACATGACTGGATCCTGCTGGAAACCACAGATAAATCAAAATGTGAAAAAGTACTACAAAATTCTAAATGTTTACAGTATACTTCGAGTTTTGGTATACGTCAAGTATAGGTAAAATTAAATTAGGTAAGTGCATTAAGAGCAATTTGAAAGTATACTCCTACTTCTCTTAGCTCACTTGCAGACTAGGTTTTGGTAAAGGTGCTGTTATATACAAAGCATTTTATTGTGATTTTATGTGACAGACCAACAAAAAGTAGTGCATGAGTCAAAGCATAGAAAAGTGTGACATATGCATGTATTGAGCCCACTTCACTTCAAGCCCACAAATAAAATCTAAAGCAAACGTTTGCTTTCAGAAGCCACCTAATAAAGCCCTTTTGTGTTGAGTCAAACCCAAACAGTCATAGCTGTGATGCTGGAAAGCATACGATTAATAAGTGACCACATTTTCACTACCTTACAGCTGGGCACTTGTTTGTGCTGCTCTGTAACATGGGATCCAGGTGAAACATAATTAAATATGTAATACTAAGGAGACTAAATGATCAATGGGAACAAATACTTCAACACAACACTGTATAGTTAAAAAGAAATCTAAAAGGCAATAAAGCCGTGCAGTTAGAAAGAAACCTCCAAGAACAATTTCTTAGTATAGAGACTGCTACAACGGTGACCCGCGTCATGACTGATCCAAAAACAGTTAAGCTCTTTTCCATTACCTCTGGCATCACTGAGCATTAGGTAATGTTATTGTTTTCCTGCACTGCCATAAGCAAACTCTTGTTTCTGATTAGGAGAGTTGCAAAGATGTAATTTAGCTCCCAAAAACATTATATTAGAGCAACATGGTATAAGAAAAATACATATTATGTATATTTGGTGAAGCTAAAATGAGTCAGTGGTTATTTTAACCTCTGTATGCTAGATAATATGCAGTTTTCAGGTTTTTGGAGGTGAACTGCCTGAAAAAAATGCAATGGTAAAGTTTTGCATGAGCCTAACACCCAGATATAACAAAATAAGTTTGATATAGAATTAGCCATAAACTCTGTTAGATTCACTGTTGGTGGGAAATCAAACTAGTTATTTATAGCACAGTGGATTATTGCAGAGGCCAGTGACAGAGACTGTACAGTACAGTACATGTGAATGGATACACACAGACACACACCAATGGATTACAGGCTGTAATCAGGTTCCACATAACAGGATTTATCTGCCACTGTCCAATTGGACATTGGATTGAGAGCTGAGCATTCGTTGACCAATGGGAAACGGCAAAAAAAAAAAAAAATATCCCAGTCCCACCATTTCCAGCAGCAAGTGCGTAGAAAAAGAAACCCGCTATGTGCTTAAAAAATAATATGTGGACTTTATTTTTTCTAAAAGCTGAGTCAATTTTAATATCTTTTTTTTTTTAAAGCGAAGTTTGAAACCTTACGTAACACTTCTTTATGTAACACCATAAACTCCAAATGTACCAATATGGACACCAATGTTTGCAGTATCATTGTAGAGCAAAGCAGCAAATCCTGCATAATAACGATAACTGGAAAATGTCTGCAGCTTTTTAATTGTAAAGAATAAAATTAAATAAATATAAATATTTTAAGGAAAACAATAAAGGTAATGAAAAATAAACCTTTGGCAAAGTTATTAAATTTTTCATTAATTTCATTTACTATATTAGCACCAAAAACAAACTTTAGCTTGTCTTTATGTATAACTCTGAAGAGAAAAAAAAAATGTTTTACACACCTACACATCATAGCCCAGCCTGAAATTACCAGCCTATTGCCTTTTATACAAAAAGCAATGTATGCACAGTTCATTTATAATCTATATCATCAGGAAAATAATGATACACATCAGTGCAGGCAGCAAGGGTGACATCTGCTTCATATTCACAAGATACAACTCCCTGTTATAAAATATATTGGTCATAAAGAATTACCAGTGTCATTTAGATGGAATTTAATTAAACCTATGTCTTCTTATTAGGGATGTCCCAATACACCACCAATATTGCAATTTTGAATATTGACCAATCTAGTGGCATGAATCATACTTATCGTACTTTTAATACTTGTTTTGTAATTTGGAATGATAGAAAAATCGAGTGATATTAATCTAATAGAGAATATTAGTTACCAACATTAGGTATGAGAACAACTGACACAATCATTACCAACCAATGAGTTACATAAACATTAGAAGTGGATTATTTCTATTAGCATCTGTGTTTTTAGATGTACTTTTCTGGTTAATATTGGACCAATTTATTATATCAATAATGGATCTGGACATCCCTACTTATTTCCTGACTCAATTCTCTTTATATAAACAGCAAGTATAGAATTGTAATCCAAATAATTTAACAGAGCAATAATCACCTGGTGAAAGTTAAAACTCGAATTGCCTTAGAGAAGCAGTTTTCTAATAAGTATGGAAGACGAAATGTTCTCTTAGCTGAGTAATCAAAATTTTGGAAAAATAGTACTAATAGTCTTTCTAATTTTATCCTGTAATCATCATATATACATTCGTAAAATCACAAACAGACTGTCTGGATGCCATATGTGGTAGGATATTATATAATAAGTGCAAAACAGCAAATTGTGCATCCCAGTAACATCATTAGTCTGGTGAATGGACCTTCACAACCTTTTCATGCTCAAATGTTTTACCCATTGAGATATTAAAGCACACATTAAAGAACAGTGGGAACATTGTGATTAAGAGAAAGAAACAATGAAGTGAAAAAATCGAATTATTCTCATTGGAGTGTCCAGTTACAGTATCACTGATAAATGTTTTCTTTTCTTTTTTCTTTGATTTTTTAAAAATGAATAAATAGAATAGGTGATAAAAAGAGGCTGCAGAAAAATGTCACCTCACTCATTTCTGGATTACATCCAATAGAGCTCCAGGTCCTTAGATCAACTTTGACTCTGTGTCCTTAACTACATGCCTATATCTTAAATTCCAGAAAAGATATTAAAAGAACTAAAAATTGAAAAAGATTGGATCTTTCTGCTGTTCATGTTTTATTTGGAAGCGATTATATTTTATAGAACCTGTTAAAACATAAATGCTGAATAAACGTGCATAAATAAAGTTTTGCAGCCATCAGTGTGACCTTTTAAATTAGTAATCCATAAAAAACTTGAGTCTCCAGATTAATTTTATGATCATAATTGGTTAAAACGCGGACGCATCAGGTGTGATCCAATAGAAAAGGATCGGCCAGGATGTGCATTTTAATTGTATCACAACCAGCATAAAATGCAGTCATAAATATACCCGTTAGATGGGTTAACTAACTAATAAAAATATGATCGCAAATGAAATAAATACTTACTTCTGAGGAAAATCTTTAAGGGTGCATCTGGAGCATGATAGTAGTTACATTCTCTGGAGTTAGGCACTCCCATCACTGCTTTTCTATCTGAGTGTTGCTATGAATCAAACTTCTGTTCATCCAAAAGTCAGAGAAAATGATTCACAGAGGTCGACCTCAAGGAAGATTAAAAGTCTGCTGCGTTTTTGGTGAATATCACTGATCTCTCTGATCAAAGACTCAGTTGAGATTTGGAGCTGATTTCCAGGTGGTTCCACTTCCCCAGTTGCTTCAAAATGCCACCACCTACTCCTGTTTTAACCCTTCTAATTAAAACACACGACCCCGTAAATACCAGGTGAGCAATTCATAGAAACAAGTTCGTTGTATTCAGGGAGTGAGCTGAGTGTCCTTGCAAGAAGGTAGAGCCTTGCACAAGAGACCTAATCCTATCAGCTCTATTTAAAGACAGGATAGAAATACCCAAAGCCAACGTACTAAAGCTATTAACAGGCTATAAACTCAGGTCAGACTACTATAGTCTGCTGGAAGGAAAAGCTGCTGCAACTGAGAATGTCCCCAAGTGGCTTCATTCACAGAAAAATAGACTGTTCATCACACAGTTTATGTATCTGCATTTGACCAAAATTAAAGTGTATAATTTTAAAATACAAATCCTGCATCAAGTAGGAAAACCTTCTGTTTTCACTGCAGCTAAAGGTGTAGTGTAAAACTATCCTCCCAAGCATATGGGCAGATATTTAGAAAAATACTGGATTAAAGAGTGTTGAATTAATCTGTGAGGTCATTCCTGCAGATCAGACACAGGACTGAAATATAAGGATTGGGAGGTTCAAGAGACAGCTGCAGATGGGAAAAGATTTCCAGATAGCAGTGAGGTAAAAAAAAAACTGTTTACAGGAGCTGCATGAATTTATTTATTTATTTTTATTATTATTTTTATTTTTTTTACAGTATCCTGTCTGGCAATTTAGCAATAAGAATAATTGCCTTGATGCAAAAAAAGAGCCCAACAGATTTTACTTTCACAAGTGGAGCAGTATGACAATTGCCATATTGCTCCACTTTTATCATGTATATAAATTGCTTTATTATAATTATGCAGGGAGCTTTACAGTTTATATGGACACTGCAATGTAAATAGAAATAGCTGCATGAATTTAAAGAAGCATGATAAGGTTTTAGTGCCAAAAAGAAGAGGTTTTTGTGACTTGCGGAAATGTTATTTTGCAGAGTTGCACAAGATTAAAGTTGCATAATGGTGGCCTATCTGATATTGAAGATATAAATGAATGCACACAGATCAACTTTAATGAACCCAAACAGCAACAAAACATAAGTTGGTCTTGAAAGGTGTTGTTCAAGTAGAAGTGGAGAGGAGAAAATACTCAAAATATGACCCTATGTTTCATTAATTTCTGGAGTTGAGACCTGGATGTAGGAATAACATGCCCCATCATAACTTTGCCCTTGCAGGAAGACATGAAAAAATATAACAATGTTATGCTTAAATAGCTGTTTTATTTATTTATTTCTGTACGTTTTAAGCATATGACGGCCATGCTGTATGTTTTTTTTAGGGTTAATAAGAGAGCTTGGTTCATTTTTCTAACTGGAAAACTCGAGCAATAATCCCTAACAGCAAAACCTTAGAATCTATCTGATGCTATGTGAAGCGAAAAACCTGGACAAATTTAGAAAAACACCATCAAAGTATTTGGTGCCAAGAGACACCTAAGGTACAGGGATTTTTTCAATGTGTGGTCAGGACAAGAAGAAGTGGCAGCTAGCCTGGCTTAGCCTTTTTGATGCACGACATGGGCAGATCTTTGGAGCCCCCCTTTTTTTCCCTTTTAAACCATGCTGACAAATTTATTTTGGTAACAATGTACGTAGTTATCAGATTTACATCACAGAAAACTTTAACAAATTTGTAAATATTTTAAACAAGACAATTTCTTTCTTCCAAAATTAACCTTTTTTACAAAACTAATGCTTTTTGGAAACCCCCCTTCAACAGAGGTGAACTGTCCTAATAGTTTAAGAAAAAGAAAAATATACATTTTCACTTTATTTGTATTCTAATTGATGTTATGTTGTTTTATCTACATATAGTTTAGTCAAAACTTCTCCCTTCAGGCCTTACTACAGATTAGATTTGAGATCAAATTAAGGCACAGGTAAACAATAGCCCACAACTACACTCTGTTCTAGCCATAGATCTTGTTTTTATAGTAATTATTCCAAAGTGCTATTGCTGAAAAGAAACTGGTCCAGGAATATGAAGCTGCTCTCTAAATCTGTCCATCCCTACATCATCATAATGCAGGCATCTTATATCTTAGTTACAGCATCATCATGCAAAATTAAATATGCATTAGCAAATCCATTACCTTGGGTTTGAGATCACAGTAGATAAAGTCTTTGAATGTGTTCCAGCTCCTTACCTCCTCGCTTTTTGCTCCTTGTGGAGCCATGGGCACTCCCTTGTCCATCCGTCCTGCTCCTCCCCACACAGCCTCCCATCACTGTCACTGTGTCCCACAGCAGGGAGGTAAATGTAAATATTTAGATCATATTTGAAAAATTTCACAATAAGCTTGCAAGAGAGGAGACTACATGAAAGAAAGGATAAAAATGACAGCTCAGCACTGCCTGTTCCCGTGAGGTCAGACAGGCTGCTATGTTTATGTCACGTGCAGCGCCAGCTGATGGGCACGCGCGCCTGAACAGCGCCATGCATCCACGCTTCTAGTATTTAATTAACATTTTAAAAAGCGGGAATTTATTTTATTTTAAGCTGGTTTTGTTGCTGGTAAGCTGCATAAATAAAGAGATCCGTTTTTAATACATTTTGAACCACAGTTAGGCTATAACAGTTGGAAACTATATAATCTGTTATAGAAAAGAAGGACAGAAACAAATCACCAACCTGAAATCCAGTCTGCTAAATTATGCATCCGTCTGCAGTTTGCTTGCCACATCAGAACTTGTTGGCAAACAGTAGTTTATCTCTGGATGGGTCAGCTGAAGCTGTGCGCCTGCAGAGACAGGAGGGAGCGCGTCTGTGCCGCTCCGGAGGTCCAACAGCTCTACAACTGCCGTATGTTTCCTTTTTTATATAAAAAAAAATCAACAACTAGTTTTTAAATTTTCTTCGATTAAAACTACGGAAAGCCTTTACAGTGTGTCCGTTTCGGATCTTACACAGAATTAATTCTTTAAAACCCTACGCGCATGCGCAGAATGTAGGCTCAGCATCCCAGCGGAAATGGAGAGCAGACTCCTTCAAAATAAAACAATTTATAAAGCTACAGATTAATGTTGCAGACTCATGATCTAACAGATGAAAAGTGATCTAAAATTAAAGCTAGCTGTTAAAAAAAAAAAAAAACTTAAAGTAAATTGCAAGGGAAAAATATTAAATCAGCTGTCTCTTCTGTCACTGTATATCATCATACTGCAAAAAAAATTTGTTTTTTAAAAAAGTAAATGTATCTGCCTCTAAACTGCAGGTAAATATACTAATCTGCCAAAAGAAGGATTGCTGTTCCTAAGATTATCAGATATAATACACATCAAATAAGTTTATGGAGTTGTTTTGTTTTCTAATTTTAAACATAACTCTTGTTCCACTGGCAAATCATCTCACATAGCTGCTAAAACCAATGGATAATACACCTATTTCAAAAAAATTGACTTACTTATATTTACAGTTTTGCAGGGTGTGTTTTCAGTAACGGGCCGGGAGCAGTTCTACAGGGCCACTAGTCCCTGTGGGCCCGTCTAGAGCTGCTCATGGCTACTAAGGCACGGACTGATAGCAGTGCAATGAAAATAATAATAATTAGACGAGCAGCAAAGAGCACTTTGATAACAGTGTAGAAGCTGGGAGAAACTGGTGAGAGGTTAACTCTATAAATATCTGTTTCATGGAAAAGTGAAAACAGTTATTGAAGGTAAGTGCCACAATCTTTTCAAAAGAGAAGCCTCCAAACATGAAAAGTAAAACAGATAAAAGAGTGCTGTTTCCAGGCGATAAAAATGAACCCTAAATGCATCAAGCACTACACATGGCACTCACAACACATCTTTGTGATCATCGTGTTACATGGACGCTTTTCTTTATATCAGAGAGATAGCAACTGGTCAGACAAAAAATAAAAATCCTTCTGAGCAGGTTTACTTTTTAATAGGACAGTGACTATACAGCAATGGCTAGACTCATCTAAAGCCTGTTCACACGTACAAATGGCTTAGCCTGATCGTATTGGTAAAACCATTTGAAAAGTTTTTTGTCTTATCTGAAAATATATTATAAAGTATGCAGAATTTGGGGAATTTAAAGTGTGAAAATGTTTAAGAGTTATTATGAATCTTGCAGGAGTTAGTGAAAAAAAAAAAGACCTTTCCTGTATACATTAATATCTGACATTTATAAGAACGACTTCATACACCGTCAGCAACAAATCCACAACATTCTGTTTATTTCTACGCGTTATAAGAAAATGTACCTTGTGTTTAAATTTAAACAGGCTTATGATGTATCTTGGTCTGAGAACAGAGTAATCTCACCAACCTTACCCTTGGCTCACACCTTCAGTCAGCTCAGTGGAGCTTATCTACTGCTGTACGCTCACCCAGTTGGTCTTGCAAGTAACATGTGCAGGGAGGAATGATGAAAACACCTGACACTATAAATATCTTTAGCAATTGTATAATAAGGGGTTAGCTGGAAGGTTCAGACCCTGCGGTCATACACATCATGATTTCAAGAGAAAATGGAGAAAGTTTTCTGGTGAAGTGCAACAAAACTGAGCAGAAGTCTACAGCTAACTCTAGGGCTGCAACTAACGATTATTATACAAATCGATTGATCTGTTGATTTGTTTTTAAATTAATAGATTAATAATAAGATAGCAGGTCCCTTAAAGAAGACTTTTTACCAAAATAAACCAGGTGAAACCTTAACTTTTCCGCCTGAAGAGTTCAGGACAGAACATAATGACAAAAACATTTTTATCATAAATGCAAAATGTTTATTTATATATTTTTTTTTTACTATTTTGGTATAACTGCTGGTCAAGGTGAGTTGCTCTGTCAGCTAAAGACACATTTTAGAGTCTCTATACTCCAGTTAACGCTTAATCGATTAATAAATTAGTTGACAATTGATTTATCTGATTAAAT
The DNA here is from genome assembly GCF_016077235.1 of Cyprinodon tularosa. Lineage (NCBI taxonomy): Eukaryota > Metazoa > Chordata > Actinopteri > Cyprinodontiformes > Cyprinodontidae > Cyprinodon > Cyprinodon tularosa. The sequence continues at coordinate 1,349,208 of NW_024039085.1, read as the reverse complement.
TTTTCACCCTTTACTAACCGCCACACTTCATGACAGGTATATGAATAAAAAAAAACAGAACAAATTGTGGGAAAAACAAGACTTCCATAATTTGTTGAGAACTTGCTCAGCTTACTGCTTAAAATACTGACATCTGCTGGAAGGTCCTGACATGCATGCAGGGTTGGGAGAGGGTTAGGTTATCTTTTTTTTGACCTCACTTTCCTCCTTTAAATAACAATACCTGCACCTTTTTCTCTCTAGGTGATATAAAACATTACAGGCTAAAATCGTGATTTTTTTTTTTTTACTGAAATAGAAACACTGGTAGAAAATGTTAATCTCAAAAGACAAGGAGCAGATTTGGAAAGAGAGCTACCATATTTAACAGCTGATCTCTTTGACATAATAAATGGATCAAATCCATCTGTAATCTCCCCTTCATACCAGCAGCTAGTTTGGGCTTCCTGTCAAAACTGTGACATAACTCAGTAGCTGCTTAGTATAACAGAGCTAAATGGATTTTTTTTCTAAAAGTCATGACATGGTGTAAAGAAGAAGTCAACATTATTTTACAAAAGTGATAAAGATTTATTAACATAGGCAAAAATACAGATAAATAATGTCAGAAAACCATGTTTGAATGGATTGAATGTTTTCAGGACTTTTCTATTAAAAAAGGGTTGTGATAAATTAACATGAACCACATATTAAACCACTTTCTCTTTAACTTTAGTGTCTCTTTTTTCAAATACAAAACAGAAGGAACTAAATAAAACATTTTACCTTAAAAATCCTTTAAACAATAATTCAGTCAGAGTGTTTTTTGGTGTTTTTTTTTTTCTATCCAATACTCATGTGCTCAAACTCGAGTCAGTTTACAAGAAATATTTATGGGGAGAATTCTATCTAAACCCGTCATTTTGAGGTAATGGAGGTTGATAGGGTCTGGTGGAATCACCTAGTGGGAATCCTGTGAGCCAGCTGGATAACGTCGGTTGACAGAGAAATAATTTTGGGCTACAGGTGTACTGAACCAGTCTGTCATACAGGTATCAAGTCCTTCCTGACTGGGAAGATGTCCCATGTCAAGCCATCTCCATGTGGCGGGTGTCCAGAGGGGAGCAGAACACGTGTCACCCAGTGACTAAACACAGAAAACAAAGCAAACATTACCACTTTGCTCACAAACAACAAAGAAAAAACAGAGCAGTTTCTGTACGGATAGCAAAACACACCTATTTTTCTCCACCCCAAAGAAGATTTTCCAGTTGTTCAGCTTTCCATAGTGGAAAGGGTTTCTGTAAACCTGAAATCAATTAAAGAAAGAAACAAGCAATTAAAACATAATAACGAGAAGCTTCCTGTTTTGCTTCCACCATTGTGGTTTATGTTTGCTTTGTTGTTAGATTATTTCAAACAAAAGAATTTTTATGACCACCTTCTAATGAAGGGCATTATCTAATCTAAACTAATCTGTCTGAGGAAAAAAAAAATTGTGTGCAGAGTGGGTGTGTTCTGGATGATCTCCAAAGATTGTGTGCACAAAAGACAAGATGTGCGAATTAGTTTGACTCCGCCCCATTTTGATAACCATAATAGGGCCATTTGAGACTGGAATAATGGTAAAGGCATGTACACAAAAAGAGTTTCCAAACACTGATTTTGAACATGCCAATCACTGTGTACCTGGTATAAAGATCACCTAACACGTTTGCATGTGTTTTAATAAACCCAGATCTTCTAAGGATCAGGCCCATAATACTGATTTGGATTTAGAACCAGAATAAGGGTACAGTTCTGTGAAAAAGTAAGGTTCTGTTGGTTTATTTTAAGTATTTTTAAATAAATTGAAATGTTTTAGATGATAAAATACTGTTTTTTTTCTAAGTAGACATAACCAATTAGAGTAAATACCATAGCGCTTTTCAAAATTATGATTTCATCCAGTGGCACTGGAAGGGGGGTGCTGTGGGGGCTGCAGCCTCCCTCGTCATAGCATCAGTCCCCCATGGTGGGGGGCTGTGGAATAACATAATATTGTACTTAAAAACATGAAATTATTTATGTATTTATTTTTTAAAAGACTGTGTTTGATATGGGATTAAAATGATGGGCTGTGTATAAGATATAAACTAATGATTCATTATTTTAATATTTCATAAAAAACTAGGCTACTCCCCCGGAAGCTTCTGCCATCTCACATTCGTTTAGGCATGGCTAGCAATAGGCAGCAGAAACGTATTTCTGACTATTTCAAGGTAAGAAATGGTTTTAATTCCCCTATACTGCCGCCGAGCATTTATTTAGCGTTATTTATTTCTTATTTATTTCTATATGCTGTGCCTATTCGTCGTAGTCCTGTGGCTGAAGAAGTCTACGCAAGAATAAGGCTGCATATCAATGATCAGTTTAGGCGATATTTAGGCCATGTCTCATTCAAGTATTCCTGATCCTGTTGATTGGGAGCTGTTGTTTGTTTTGAATGATCAAAAGAGAAGAAATAAAGTTTAAAATGTTCATGCTTTGTTCCGATACATTTTAAATGGCAGTTTTTGGCAACAAATGTAGGCCTACAATATTATGTTAAAAACGTCAGCCACAGCCCTCAACATAATGACGTCATGTGTTTTCCAACCCAGCAATCAGCTCCCCTTGCTTGAAACAGCTTCCAGCGCGCCTGATTTCATCAATATAAAGTACAAAATGAGCTTTGAAATCAACCTGGTTGTATATAAAAAAAGTTTAAAAATCTAATAAATGTTTGTGAGACTCCTAGCAGCAACGACTACCATCTAACATAGAGACAACTGACAGTAAGTCAAACAAATCAGGGGAAGATTTTCAATCATCATTCAGACGATTAAGCGACATCATGGATGAAATGGGCATGTGGATCATTTATGGTGAAATAGCTCAAACTGTGTTTAACTGAAACCCAAGAAATGTTTTCAATCGTGTATAAACAGAAAGATGTAAGTGATTTGATTTTCATCTTCACTTGAATCCCTTTAGATGCGAACATTTTGTGTTGCTGTTAATTTTTTTAAGCCTATTTCCTGTTGTTAAGCAGCATTTAAATGATTTCTTGATCAATTTCAAGATCAACCAATTAGACCTTTGAGTGATGAATGAAATCTACTATTTACAGTTAAATATGATTTAAATTATTCAAATATGTTGAGATGTTGTTGGATTGCTATTTTTCCCTTAATTAATGAATTATAATTTCAAAACAGTATTAATAGGGTTATCTTTCCCTAAATCAAAATATGAGAGGCGATCAGGAAGGCTTTTATGTCAGAAACAGACACAAGGAGTCAAGAGGAAAATACTTTTTCATGGTGCTGAATACACTTTCTAACCCCGTTACCTTGCCCCAGGCTGCCAGTCTCTGTCTTTCCTTCTTGTTCATGTGTCTCTCTATGCTGGTCTCTCCTTTGGATATGAGAACAGCATGCCAAACTGTCAGAGCTCCCAGAGCCACACCCACAGTGCTGCAAAAACGAAACACATTTTTAATTCATCTTCTGCCAAAGAAAACAGAGGAAAACCTTAATTCTCCACTACAAAGCCTATAAAACTCTAAGCGATGTAATTATCGAAAGTGGCAGTGGGCTGGCTTGTTGCTACATTGAGATGCTTTTTACCTGGTGAGAACCCACATGTAGATGATGCTCTTATGAATCATCCTGTCCTTGAAGGTGTATGGAGGTGCAGCTGTCTGGAAGTTGGTCTTCCCAAAACAGAAAATAGCTCATATTAACCACCCATCAACCAGTGAAAAGAATTGTAGCTTGATCACATCATTGTATTTTTGAGATAATACCTGTCCAGATGGAAGAAGCCCTATAAGAGGTCCCATCCCTGTTACAGGAATTCCCGGCTTTTCCAAATCCAAATGTTTAAAGCGCTAAAGGAACAGCCCGCATGCATAAGCCCAGAGGCCAAAGAAAGAAATGAGACACAGATAATAGAAAGTTCACCCGTCAACGGAAACTATTTAATCTATGAGAGCAGGGATCACAAGGAGGAAGCACCAAGCAGGCTCAGCAACAACAGCTTTCTTACCTCTAGAGCGTTGTACGCATCAAGGAACAGGTTTCTGCCGCTGATGCTACAGTAGACACAGCCGAGAGTCATGAAAAGGCAGAACGAGAAGAAATAACGGTGGTTCAAATGACCCACGCAGTTATTCAACCACGCTGACAGGTTGACTTTAAGGACAAAAACAGCATAAACCTACTTTCAGCCACAAAATATACTTTTTGATAAAGCTTAATAAACCAGTGGAGTTTAATAGTGAAAAAGGATACGGCAATGGTGGTCCATTTTCAAAATGCACCTGAAAGAAAAGAATAGACTTTTTATTGCTTTAAATAACATTCAGAGATGTCAGGAAGTCTGTTATCATAAAGTTTTTACTATTACAATCCTATGTGTACATAGTTGGGTTTTTCACTGACAAAGTCTTTCACTTTGATTTATTTTACAAAAATGAACTATGAATAAAATTAGAAATAAAAATGTAGGTCAAAATCAAAATGAAAAATGTATTATAAATATAATCAAATACATAAACTAAAAACCAAATGATTCATTTCAAATAGATTACACATATACATATATATATATATATATATATAAACATTTTGCATTAAAGATAAAAAAATCTATTAAGATGCTCTATTCAGAACTCCTCCAGTGGAAAACTTGGTTTCACTTGGTTTGATTTTGTAAAAATTCTTCTTTAAGGAACCTTTTCCCATCCAATTATTAATCGGTTAATGGAAAAATAATCAACAGATTAATGTATTTTAAAGAATAATTGTTAGCTGCAGCCCTAATTAAACTAACACACAAACACATACAAAAGGAAAATGCTGCAAATGCGAAATGCCACAATTAATCAAAGAAAATGGAGAGCGGCTAAGGTCTAGGATGCAGTGAACACATAACCAGCTGCCAAAACACAAACGATGCCAAAACACCAACACATGCAAAGGTAAAACAATGCAAGAAGAAAAAACAAACGGACAGCTATTAAAAGCTGAAAACTAGCTCTGGATAACGGAAGTGCTCCAGACCACAGACATTAGTACGCATTAATCGCACTCCTTCCAAATACATCAAATTGGTAAGAAGAACACTTAGGCCAAAGCATATATAAAGCCACAATAGGCACTGTCCAAATAGTGCAGGCAGTATGGAAGTAGGATGCTTCCTATCCCCGTTTCAGTTGGCATAGAGACCTCCTGAAGTTATTACTCACCACTAGGTGCTGTAAAGTTGCACACAATCAGTTGTGAGACAGAAAGCATGAGTACAGCCTACCTCAAAAAGTTTTTACAAAAATACATTATTTCTTCATGTGTACTCTTTGTGGCACAAGCTGATGTACACACCTTCATATGTTTTGGGTTTTATAACAGAGAGCTTTAGCCGCTCTTTTCTAGAAGGCTGTAGTCACATTTTGAACGGCGTCATTCATGTGCATGTTCGTCACAAAAACATGACGTCCATAACGCTGAAGGCTGTCCGGATTCAGCAAAGAATTACAGAATTCCTTCCCTACACTGTGTTAGGAAAAGTAAACTGCATCCTCCGTTAGATGAAAGATGGCCTGTGAAATTGTATTCTGTGTTGGTGACCTTTCATGAGCTACGATGATCCGTCTACCTTCTCACAATGAAGTTAATTGTCAACTGTGAATTCTGCCTTAAAGTAGATTGATAATTTCCGGTGCCTTCTGGTACGGAAATGATGTAAAGACACATTAATTGTGGACGCAGGGCTTTGGAAGAGACAGATGAATTCTAAGAGGGTGTTCCATTTGATAAAAGTAGGACTAAAAACATCACATTGGCGCCACTGTTTGTTGTCGTGGGAGAAAATGTGCAAGTAGTCTTAGTCAAAAACATAAAACACATCTACCTAGAGGATATATGGAGGAAAGACAGAGTTTTTAATGGATTTTTTAACCTCTTTGAGCATCCCATGAATGCTTTTACCAAGGGTATGTTCCCTTATGAGCTGTTGATCATATAAACCTAGTTTTCTGGAGAACTTCAGTTATACAGAAGTTCTTTGCAGCTTCTACTACCTTGCTGATGTTTTGGCAGCATTTTCACTTTACATGCATTTTGTGTATGTGCACTATTCTAATTTTTGTGTTTGCTAATCCCATTTATGCGTTTGCAGGGCTTTTGGAATCCGCTGTGAACTTGTTTGCATGGTGTTAGCAGCCCTCTGGTACCATAAAGAACAAAAAAAGGCTCACTAACCTGTTACAGATACCACAGTGATGAGTTCTTGCTGGTTTAGGCATGATGCATTTTTTACAGACTGAAACAAAAGGCCGGTCATTTTTTTCCTATGAATAAAAGAGCAAGATTTGTTGCTTTAAAAGGATAAAACACAATAAAGATTTGACAGAGAGGTGGATTTAATATCTTACTGTAGGAGGATATCCAGGGGAAGTCTTTGCAGCTTTGTAGTAGTGAAAAGCGATCATGATGAGGTTCCAGTGTCCATAACATATGTGCCAAGCAATCCATGGAGGAGAGTAAGTGTTTAAGACCAGAGGAAGAAGTACTATGTAGGCGATCAACACGATGGAGCTGGTCAGTATCACCACCAGACAAACAAATACCTGAATCAAAAGAAAATTAAAACCCAGAAAAATAATTGACAGTACAATATATCAGTTCCAGGTTGATCTTACTGTTTATCATACATATAATAATGCATATAAAAAGAAAGTTCTAAAAACACTTAATAGCTTATTTTCAGGTTGATACTGTGTAGTAAATATAAAATACTGCCTATATGTGATCATTTAAACCTTTGAACAGTGGAAGAGTGGTCTCCCAGATTCCTGACACAAGCAGGTGAAGCATCATTACATCCCCTCGCAAAAAACTTTACTAAAGTTAATTCAATCTTCAATCCTATTTGGTTCGACTCAAAAAACAAAACAAAACAAAGCATGACCACTTATCATTAACTTATTATCATAGGAAGTATCCAGACATTCATTTTCAGGCCAGGGTAGAAAGAAGTTTCCACTTTTGCCTCACTCACCAGGCCAAACCATCGTGTGACATAATCCACAGTCCAAAACACCGGCTCAAAGATGGAGTCGAAAACTACATCGGAGTCTGTGAGGGAATTGAAACAAAGTGACCGAACCAGCAGCTTTAGGTAAAGCCATATCTTCCGGAGCCATAAGGGGAGTCTGCTCCTCCCTCGCCTACTGCATGACCGCAAGCGCCCCGTGCGTAACAGGTTGAGCATGGAGCTGGGACTGCAACGCATCCTGCATTTGTAATGAGGAGGTACCTGCAGAGATAAAACGAAATGACGATAATGAGTTTATTTACTCACGATTCCTGAAAATCTTTAGGTATATTTCACAACAACTCCACATAAGATATTAGGTATTGTGCTGAAGTATCAGGGCATACCAAAGAAGTAATAGAGTGACCAGGTTTTCATGTGGAGTATAACAATGGAAAGCTGCCCCTCCCTCATCTGTTGCTGTTTGCTGTTGATGGATAAATGCTTCTAAACGTTTTCCTCTATTTAAGAAGAGATAAATAAAGATAAATGTAGCTTCCTAGTACTCTTACACAGAGGTGTCAAGTAACGAAGTACAAATACTTGGTTACTGTACTTAAGTACACTTTTTAGGTATCTATACTTTACTCCATTACTTATTTTTCCCCCTACTTCTGACTTCTACTCTTTACATTTTCACACAAGTATCTATACTTATGTTACAACAAACAAGTAACGCTACAAACAAACGTTACTCGTTACTCTTGGCTTCGCTTTAATGTTTATAAATATTTATTTCAATATTTATTTCACGTCATGTGCGCCATCCAATGCAGATCATTGGTGCCATTCAGATCTAGTGAAAACTAGTGTAATTGGATGAGTCGTATAGTGCAAACAGACATGGGCAATGTGGAGCCAACAAGTCATCTCCATGTCATGTTTTTGTTCTACCCAGCCACTGAAGCAGGTGAGTCCAATCTTCACCGTGAATTAACCTGTGTAGATTGGACTCACCTGGTTAATTGGCTGGGTAGATGAAATACATGACATGGAGATGACTTGTTGACTCCACATTGCCCATGTCTGAGTGCAAACACTCATTGGTTAGCTAAAGGAAATCATCAGAAGCCAGCAGGTGTTCTTCAAACTGCAAAGGTGAATTGTCTATGCTATGCTACAATGTAGGATTCAGAAAAAGATTAAATGTCTGAAAGGTCGGACACAGGCGAGAGCGTATCGGGAGATGGATTCAGAGACCAACAAGACCTCCCTCATCCTTGGCCCTAGCTCAAAGAATTTTTAGAAATAGTTGAAAAATTGAGCTTTCAATTCATATAGTGGCATCTGGCTGTTTTTTTTTTAAGGTAACTTTATACTTTTATACTTTAAGTAGTTTTTGAAGCACATACTTTTTCACTTTTCTTTGAGTAAAGAGGTCAAGTTGATTCTGTGTTTTCAAACTGTAGTATACTTCTACTTAAGTAACAAATGTGAGTACTTTTGACACCACTGCTCTTATATCACCAGTGATGCTCAGTAGTAACACCATAATAACCACAATTATTCCAATGTATTATTGATTGGGTATGAGTGTTGTTCTTATACAATAAGAACAAATGTTGCTTTACATTTTTTAGTTAATACAAAAGTACAACTCAAGATCGTCGTACCTTAAAATTCGTAAATTAAAAGATGCTATAGTGGACGTTCTTGCCTTTCAAAAATGCCCCAATCATAGATATTTGCGCCTTTTTATTAATGCCCATCTCTCCTTGGCCTTTTCTAAATTATAAATGCACATCCAAAACTTGAACAACTATAAATATGAGACAGTGTATAATTTGCAAACCAGCAGACCTATAATCAGGCACCCCGACAACTAAGAAAATGCAAATGAAAAAGATATATGATCACAAACATTAAAAAAAAGTAATTATGAATAAAGGACAAAGCATACATTTGTCTAACATGGTTTAAAAAAGGAGGGGCAGTCTAGTTAGACAGCATTCCCAACAGGGTGGAGTCTGGGTGGAGATCCTTCTAGTTGTTCAGGTGAAATGAAGAGGCAGGGGTCTGAAATACACCAGATTTCTGTCACCAGTAGATTTACTCAATCAGTCAGTGGCGGGATATGCAACAATGACCTGCAAAGCCCCTATAATCACCACCTTATGAAAGCAAAGCCACTTATGCATATAACGCTGCCAGTTAACTGTCTATCTGCAACATAAAAAACACTCCTAAATCCCTTTTGTCTGGATGTCAGGCAGCATTAGAGCAGCAGCCAGTGTGTGAGGCTCATATTGACTGACATTTTTCGGCATTTTAAGGAGAACCTACCTTGGTATGAAGCAGAGGACCTCACTGACTTACCCTTAGTGGTAGACATCGCTAAGTTCAAGGTAAAGCAGCATTGTTGCTATTTTAGAGCAGGAGTGTGATCCGAGAGCTGTCACAGTTTACAGCTGAATCCTGACCTAACGCTACTGCGCATGCGCTGAAGGGTTACCGCGATGCATCATGGGTATCTGAGTCAGGAACAGAGCGTTACGTTTAGAGCTGTTTTTATTCTTCGTAATTATTTTTTCTTTCAGTGTGTTTATTTCCGTTTAGTTAAATTTGTATAACAAGTCAAACTTTATTCAAAGACTCCGTAAATAAAGTAAAAAAAATGGGTCGCTTGACTCTGGAATTCTGGGAATTGAAGTCTTTCTGCAGGAACAACATGTGGAGAGGTTTCACCTTCAACTAGCTAGCCTGTCTGTCCGATCTCAGTCATGTCTTTTTGCTTTAACTTCGACATTTCAGCGCAAACAAACTTACCTGCAGAAGTTAGTGGAGATAATTCAAAAAGCGAAGAAAAGGAGGGAGATCAGAAATATGTAAGTAATTGTAGTACTTTTTTCTAAAGCTATTTTGATGCTAAGAGTGAGGAGCAAAAGTTCATTTTTGTTGGGATGATGTTAGCATCTGATCCAACACAGGTCTAAAGTTTTTTGGTGCATATATGAACTCTTTGAGTGTTTAGTAATTTCTACGTTTTTTTCCATTAGAAAGTTTATAAAACGGCTTTTCTGAAGCTGTATAAATAGAGCTAATAAATCCATCTCTGCTGGCGAGTTTGCTACTTCTGTCCTTCTCCTACACTAATCAAACCAGAACAAAATGTTTTTGTAATTATTATTAAATGTATGAAATTCTAAATTATAGTATTACATATTCGAAATGTATTTCTAAATTAACTTAAACATTTGAGGAGATCAATATTAATTATATCTAACCCCCAAATTATTTAATATTTATAATAATGCAAATAGACATTTTTGGTAATATCTCCTTAATATCTTAAAATATTACCACTGCTTTGATAATATTCATTATCTGGTTAGAATTTTGAATGCCTGCCCTCTTGAGGTAGTTATAGAAAAGAATAGAATAGAAAAGAAAAGAAAATTCCTTTATTGTCCCACAATGGGGAAATTCTGGTTTTACAGCAGCAAGAAGATAACAGAGAAAAATTATCACACAAATCTGGACCTCAGAGTGTATAAAACTAACATAATTGTGTAAATAAGAGTAAGAAAAAAAATAAAATGCAAATAAAATGCTGTACTTGAAACTGTTTTTCACAATATAAAACTATGCACCTAGAGAATAAATAACCATTACACAGCTGTGGAAATTTTTACAGTAATGGATATTTTTAAAATAACAGCAACATCAGAGATGTGCAAAATGACAGCAGCACGTTATTTAACTGACTAAGGTAGAAACTGTGCAAAAATAAGCACGAATTTAACAACTTATTTAGGTTGTTGGAAACAGTGGTGGTTCTAAAGTCTTACAGCTGCTGGGAGGAAGGATCTGTGATAATGCGCCCTGGTGCCTTTAGGGTGCAGCAGTCTGTCACTGAAGGAGCTCTCCAGTTCAGCGACAGCTTCATGCATGGGGTGGTAGACATTATCCAACAGAGATATTTTACAAACTGTTTCATGAAATGGTCTAAGTAATATAACCTTTCCAAATAAAGATTACAGTGACTGAAGTGGGGAACTGAATAATTAGGAGAGAATGCCTTTTCAGGCATTATCAAGATTATCTGGATCATAATGATGAATGGCTAATGAGTGGATATGTAAAATAGATCAATAAAAATAGCGAGGGGGAGTCGGTGGGTGCATGATTCTAAAGAAACAGAATTAAATATAAAAACAAATCTGTATATATACAATTTAGAACATTTTCATGAATTATAGGTAGGAGATAATAAAATGACACTGCAGTCAATCTCCACAAGAGATCAGGAAATATCTGACTTAAAGATGAGTCTGTGAAGATGGTATACAATCAATGGACTCTACCTAAATCCACTTTTAGGAACCAAGTTCTATGAATTTATCTATAAAGCTGAGATATCCCAGCCGGCGATGAAGCTCAACGCTGCCTGCTCTCGTCAATATGACCAGTCCTACATCAGACTCTTAGTTAGTCATAATAGTACCTCCCTCAGCTGTGGCTACCAGCATATTTATCCCACCTTCCAGCTCACTTGCAATCGCATCCATTTCTGCCCCGTTCAACCAGGGGTTTTCTTGCCACTTTCTTCACTGCAGATTGGTAACCATGAAATAACATTGATCACCTGGGTGATTTTTAAATACACAATAACATTTATGCTGTGCTTTGCATGTATGGTTGAATGTGGCCGAGTAGAGGGTCGAACATGAAGAGGTGCTTTGTGCGCAAACTTTGATGTACAGCTGGGATTTATAAAGGAAAACTGTTTGGTTTAGTGCATATGGATGGTTTTATAAATCAGGACTTTTTTGGGGGTGTAATTTATTTTCAAATGTTTGGTCCACACACACTTTTATTGTAGTATAGTAACGTAATGATTTTTAAATTGGACTTTGACTAGGACGGGGGTCTTTTGTTTTGTTGGTTTGTTTTTGTTTTTTTCTCCCATATATGGGGCTGAAAGAGTTGTCAAATTCTTTAAAACTTTCTCAAAGTCCTTAGCAGACTCATAAGCTGCTTTAGTCTTCCCTTTCAAGGCCTCTGATAAACTAAACATTCATTTGTTTTAACAGGGAAAACATTCCTTCCAAATGTTGCCTCATCTCCCTAATGTGCTGCTGATCTTACCCCTTTTAACTGTGAATAAAAATAATATATTTTTTACATTTGACTAGAAGATTTTTTTTTATGAAATTAAACCAGATGAAACTAAAATGTTTCCACAATTTTGATATAATTACTACTCTAAGTGGGTTTTAAGGGAGTCAAATAAAGGGATATTTTACAGTCTCTATATTCCAGTTAACGAATAATCGATTGCTAAATCGGTTAATCGATTAATCCGATTGTTTCAGCCCTAATTTTTACAGTTCTGTATCTATATTAATATATATATATATCTTTTCAGTAATACAACATATGGAAAGCCATTTTTTTCTGTCAAATGCGGAATCCTCCACTGAGTGACTTTCTTTTCCCTCTAGAACAGTTATTTAAATCAAAAGCATCTGTCTTTTATAAGAAAAGGGAACAAAAGCAGCATTTCTGTGTGACAGCCTGAGTTGTTTGTGTACAAAAAGGAAGTCAGTAAGGAGATGTTGACTGTTTACCACTAGAGAGCGTTGGTTCATAATCTTCCAAAAAGGGTGGAAGAAAAAATGTTACACAAAAAAAAGAAAAAAAGTTTGTTCCTGCTGATGGCAGACTGTGGATCACTACTGAATGATTCTGAAGTAGAGAAACAGACTGAAAGCTCTCTTCTTCTTTTCTTTCTTTCTTTTTTTTTTTTACCAGAATTGTTCTGTGCCTGTGGGTGCAACCCACATGACAACTCCAAACTGTTTTTTAAGTCACATAGTGAATCACAAGGGTGATTGGAAACAGTCTCATGTTCAAGTTTAGCAACCAGTCAGCCACCTCTGTCGTCATGTCATTGCTAGATTATTATAAGAAAGAAAGAAAGCTGACAATAGGAAAAAATATCAGATATGCCTTAAGCTTTATCTGTAAAGATATGCTTATCCTCTTCAAGATTTTAGGTTAAGATTCTTATTTTGACCATTTCACGTTTTCACAAAAATAATATGATGCTGTTTTGTTTTTTTCCCAGTAGTAGTTGGGAATTTAGAAGAATTTAAAATCTAAAGCACTACAAGAATGTTTAACATCATGGTCATGTGCCCCTAAAGTGTTGTATTGTTATTGAGGAAAGAAATAATGAAAAAACAAGGCTAGTTGCTGCATTTATGAACCACAAATGGTGGGAATTTTTAGTTTGGAAGCCCTTAGAGGACTGATGGGTAAATGTCTCCTTTTGTTTGGTGTTTTTAATCACCTAAGAGTGGGAATGTCCCGATCCGGATCTTGAGATCGGATCGGCCCGATCGTCTCCTATTTTGCCGTAATCGGAGATCGGCTACATTACCTGACTAGTCGCGCCGATCTTTACTGCAACTGCTGCAAAGTACCTGCTAGTTACGATTGATGGTAGTTGTGCAATGCAAAGCAAGCATGTCAGAAGTGTGGAAGTATTTTACTGTCCTAAAGCTACTTGCAATGTCTGCAACATGGCAATTTCAAGAGGAGGTAGCAGCAGAGATACATTTAACACCATGAACTTGTTTCGTCATTTGAGGACAAAACATGACAATGTGTATGAAGCATTTTGTAAAGCTGCAGAAGGAGAGGTTACTAAAGCAAAGCAACAAACGCTGGACGTTATGTGGAGAGACAAATACTCCAACGAAAGGTTGGTCGTATTTATTGCTCTTGACAACTTGGCTGAACTAAGATATGAGGGAGGCATAACTGGAAAGAGCATTGTGGTTATTATAACTAAGTATTCAGGTTTGGTTTTTGTTTTTAGGGCTACGTACGTGTTTGTTCATTACTGAAGAATGGTCTTGTTCATTTTGATCATGTTTCAGTGATCATGCTACTTTTTAGTTGCAGTCCTAAATTTTTGAATTCATTTGATTGAATTCTGTTTACTTACTTTTTAAGTTGGATTGAGATATTTCAAATTAATTTACTGATTTGTGACTATTTGTCAATCTGTTTACACCGCATTTAAGATGAGCAAGGGCATTTTACATTTGCTCAGTGGTCATTGCAAAAGTGGATCTTGGATAGCACTTCCTATTTGATAATACTGTACTAAGTCGGTATTTTTCTTTTTACTTTTGTGGAAAATATTAAATTGAAGCTGACCTTAATTCTGGGTAAAATGTTGATTTCATGGAATGTACAATAATAATGGTAATGATCAAATATTAGTCTAATAATAAGTTGAGTTACTTGCTCAAAATATATTATCAATTTCACTACTAAAGAGAAAATTTCGTATAGGGACTCAAAATGGGATCGGATTTGAGGTTAAAAGATCGGATAAGAATCGGAGGCCTAAAATGCTGATCGGGACATCCCTACCTAAGAGTCATGTGGTGTTACTCAGAGCCTTTAACCAGCTTTCTTAATTCTCTGCCATGATATGCTACCTCGTTTTTCACAGATGCATAGAGATGACAAACAGGCTATCCAGATGATGTGGGAACACGCAGATTATCACTCAAGTCAAGATCTAAAAAAATAAATGTCTCTTTAATTTCAAACCCAGCACGTCTAACTGAAACTCATAATCACATTAAATAAATTTGCTAATTTATGCTACTTTCTGTTGCAGGCAGAAGTTGAAGATAAATCATCAGCCGGTCCAGTGAAAGAGGCCAAAGAGCACCTTCCTCCATTGGACCCCCAGTTCCTCCTTACAGATGCTGTCTTTGAAACCGTTACCATTGGAACCCTTCCTCCTCTGCACTTCCTCAATGAGACCGTTTTCGAGAGGACGGCCTCCGAAAGAGAGGACGTGGAGAAAATCCTCTCTTGCAGGGAGGAGAAGAACTCTGATCTCATCTCTGGTGTGTACGAAGGAGGTCTGAAAGTGTGGGAGTGCACTTATGACATCCTGGAGCTGATAGAGAAAGAGGGAGAGACATTCAGGGGAAAGGCAGTGTTGGATTTGGGTTGTGGAGCGGGACTTCTGGGAATATTGGCCCTAAAGAGAGGAGCCAGGATGGTCCTCTTTCAAGATTACAACAGCACAGTCATTGAACAGCTCACAGTGCCAAATGTGTTCCTGAACTGCCAAGAGGATGATGAGGTAGAAAGTGATGGTGAGAAAAAGGGGAAGGGCAAGGGAAAAAAACAAGAAGAAGACGGTTGTGCAGAGAAAGGGAAAGATGACTCAAATGCTAACAGCCCACCTCCTAAGAAAAGAGTAACAGATCTATCCAAACACTCGTTATTGGAGAAATGCCATTTTTACTCTGGAGACTGGAGGACGTTTCTTCCTTTGGTTCTAAAGAGGAAGCCACAGCCCAAATTTGACATTATATTCACCTCAGAGACAATCTACAACACTTGCTACTACCCTGCCCTGCATGAAACTCTTCACCAGCTTCTGGCACCCGGCGGCCTGGTATACCTGGCTACCAAATCCCACTACTTTGGTGTTGGCGGCGGCCTACATCTGTTTGAGACGTTCGTGGAGCAGAGGGGTGTTTTCTCCCTGAATCACCTGTGGGATGGGGCTGAAGGCCTGCAGAGACACGTAGTGGTGCTGCAATTTAAAAAGCCCAAAGACCTCTGACCAGGAAATGTCAGCTATACACAAACTTGTTACAGATGATGAACCCTTGCATGAGAAATATGTTATAAGTTTGACTCAGTCACATATTTTGTGGCTGATTTTCAGCCAGTAATTTGGTAAAGCTGACGTGGATATCGATTTCTCTCTGTGATCCATGAAAAATAAAGAAATAGACTCCCTTTTACTTCTCTTTTGGCCATGTTGCTTATCATTTTGCAAACATTACACAAAAACAAAGTCACAAAGCTGACCTATATGGAAATAAAAGTCAAAAGAGTCAGAAAATCCCTTAATAAAAAAGATTATAGTTTAACTATTTCTGTACAACTCAAATGTAGAAGTGTACCATATTCCATAGGAGAAAGCTGTGG
The DNA here is from genome assembly GCF_016077235.1 of Cyprinodon tularosa. Taxonomy (NCBI): domain Eukaryota; kingdom Metazoa; phylum Chordata; class Actinopteri; order Cyprinodontiformes; family Cyprinodontidae; genus Cyprinodon; species Cyprinodon tularosa. The sequence goes on along the minus strand of NW_024039085.1, from coordinate 1,333,131 downwards.
TTTAGAGTTATGTGTTACTGGAACTATTTCTGAACCTAAAGCAGATCTATGGTTGGTAACAGACCTCTGTTGGTTACAGGTATATATTTATAGGTATACTGAGGTTATACAAAGGTACAGTTTCCAGATTACTAACTGTTCCATTAAGTGTCACTTGTTTACTCATGTTTTTTATAGTAGAGCTGTGGGAGTGTGCCACATAAAACTAGACCTTTGAAAGTCATATTAGAATATTTAACAAAATACCCCATTTGTTGGAGACTCAAGTTACACCATATACAGATGATCAAGATAAAAGGAAGTGGCACAGTGATGCAAGTTTGACGTTTGGTGGTACGCCTCATTGCTTCTCCTAGTGCTGTACTCTGACAGTCAGCTGAATGAAAGAACACCTTGAAACTTTTTAAACATAAGTTTTACTTGTGTTATGTATTTAATGTAGACATACCATGAGAAATTCATAGCAGCCCAGGGCTTGTTATGAGCAACTTATTGCATTTGGACCAGTCAACAGAATGTCCCTATTGTTCTAAAACAAAGTTAAAATCTGATTAAAAGTTACAGAGAGAATATTTTAACCCGTCTTTAACATCTTATGTTGGCATTAAACATTGTTAGTGCAGTTAGCATTAATATTTTAGACAAAAGCATGTGTTTGTTGTAGAGTATGTAGACCCTTAACTGTGAAAACACCAACTATTCCTAATTCAACAAGTCCCTGGACAAACTTTTTGAAAGGGTTCATAGGAAAAATCTGTTGCTCATCTGTTGTTCAATCCCATTTCTTGAGATCAGTTAGAGCTTATTCATATTCGTATCATTTTGTGATCATTTGTTCCTGAGTTACTTCATCTAAAGGTCCGGTAGGAGCAAGAGATAAGCTAAAAAGACATCACAAAGACATAAGGAGGTTGAGTGGAGAAAACCATTTCAGAAGTGAGATTAGGAAAAGAGATCTCAAAATCATATGCATCTGATCTCAATTATGTCTTGTTTGTTTGAATGGGAATTAAAGAGAATAAGATGAGATGAATCTGAGAACACAAATAGTGAGCAGTGACGGTATGTTTATTTCTTACTGAGCCATAACTGAGACAGTGGATCTAAGCAAGGGTATTAAAATGAGACATATTCGAAATTGGCACAATATCTCCCATTTTTCTCTTATCTAAGATCCGTAAAGAAAGAGATATAAGAGAATTTAGAGAACTCGCACAATGCTCACTCTGAGACTTTTCTCGGGAGAGAAATTTGAGAAGGAGGAGAAAACCATTCGTCTCAATCAGTGCTCGTTTATATCTAGGAGATATAAATGTGACATAGAAAAGATCTCATCTCAGTTTTGCTTTGCTATAGGCTTAACTTTGGTGTAGTGTGTCAGCTTCCTGTTATCTACAAAGCTTCCTCTGTAAATTCCAGTAGATCCTGGTAGTAGAATGAACAAATGCTTCCTTTTCAAGGAGCTTGCCAATTATTTTGTGCCACATCTAACATATTTTTAACACTAATAAGAGGTCTTCACTTCCTAATCACATTCACACTGAAGAGCGACTGATTGAGGTTTAGATGAGGTTTAGATGTTTACGCGCTTTAGTTTCCAGCTAACCAATTATCAAAAATGGTAGCAAAAAAAAAAAAAAAAAGACAAGTGTGCCTTGAGATGATGTGTGTTTTGAATTGGTGTTATATAAATAAACTGAATTGAATTGGATCATTTCAGTCACCAGTTGATTTTTCTGTGCACCTGTTGTGTTTCTATAAATCTAGAATGAAGCGTTGAAAATGACTTACAAAATGTCTTGTTTTCTTTTACCATTTTACTTCCTTCAAAGAAACCTGAATAGGCCAGTAACTGAAGTGATCTTAAAAGGGGATATTCGGGGTCTTTATATGCATTTGGACGAAAGAAAGGAAATGGGCTCAGTGACCTTTGCGAGTGTTTTCCCCAGTGTTCAAACACCAGCATGAAAGCAGGGCTTGTTTCGGCCATCCAGCACAAAATGTCACTTGCAACCTATCCTGCAGGTCTGGGGACGGAGTTTGAAAGTGGATGCTAGAGTCAACGTACATCAATCGCCTGGGGGACTCTTTGGAGGTCTATATGCCTCTTATTTTTCTGGATATATGAGCCTAATGGGTCTCACTCCTAAACAATGAGTCTTGACACGTTTGAGGCATGTCTAGGTTGAGGAAATATGCATAGTCACTTAGCCAAGCATGGAGTAGGGAACTACGTGCTATTTTCCCAATGCCACATGGAATCCCCGTTTGGTAGAGAACAAGGAAATCCAGTGAATAAATTTCACAGGGATTTTTCTGAGGAACAAAGCTTCAAGTCTAGACTAGTAGCTTGTACTTTAGGTAGCAGTTGAAGAAGATGAGGAAATCAGTTCTTGTTTTTGTTTTTTTTTGTTTTTTTTTTCCCCTACTGCTCACCGAACAATAGGACTCTATGAAGAAGGAGATATTTCTCTATCATGTTCGAATTAGCCTGCATAGCAAACAGACTTATCTCAGGCTATATGTGTCAGTAAGAGTGTGGCGGAAATCCACCTGCTTTTACATTCCTGCCTGATGAACTATATTGCACAAAACTTATCTTTTTGAAACCTTATGTCAGCAACTTTGTTAACATGACTGCACCGTTGAACACCCACGAGGGTATCTGCAGACTTTCCAGCTCCCTATTGTGTAAATGCATTCCAGAATAAAACACTATAGGGACCCCCTAACACAGTTTCTGTTTGCAGAAACTGACCGACAAACTTCCAGTGCGTCCGCTTCGTCATAGAGTCAGCTTGACAGCTGTTTTGTGGCCTGCGGGGGAATTCCTGGTTCCTCGAGTAGACACAGCCTTTCCCCTGCTTACTTTATGGGAACAGGGGGCAGGGCAAGTCAGATGGTTTTCCTCAGAAACTATTATGTGTTGATTCATTGTGAGGGGGCGTGCTGTTCACACCCACTGCTTCCTTCTTACTGGGAAGTGACTGTCAGGCTTACCGTACGGAGGGAGTGTATGAAAAACAGAGAGGAGGGAAGTTTGATGGGTGAAGCAGAAAGGTGCTATTTAAGCACATTTGCTGCGAATGCCAGGCACTGTACCTCATCCTTTCTTGGGAGTTGGAGTTCATGTCAGATGGAGCTGCAGAGGCAGTTGCATTTTTGAAGGGTTGTGTGTAGAAAAAAAAGAAAAACAGCTTCAAGGCTTTAAGCAATGACTGCTGAATAGTGTTAACCTGTAAAATCCTGGCTTCAATGGGGAGTTTTGTTTCCGATACATCCAGGGTTTGGAAAGATGTTCTTCAGGTACGTAGACAGACTTTTAACATGTTTTTATTTTAGAATAGATGGGTGTATAGAGTTTCTAAAAATGAAACTAAGTGCTTGAACGCCAGCAGAACATGATACTGTATCAGTGATTAATTCCTGTGTGAGTCTTGATGAATGGATGTTTCCTGTCCATTAGCAGGCCTGCTTAACCTGTTGTCTCCCTCTTTAACCGCCAGGCAATTCCCAAACATGCTCAGGTGTGGTCTTCCTTAGAAAGCTTCCTGTACTGCATTCAAACCTAACTGAGCAAAGGCTTTTAATGCATAAACCAACATTAGTGAGCTAACATTCAAATAGTTAAATAATCTCAACTGCCTTTATCAATATTGACTCCAGGCCTTGGATGAGGTATTTTTCAGCCGAGCTCAGAGGGGGATCTGTACCACAGTTAATATCAAACTCATGTGTCTATGTGGTGTGTGTGGCTGTAAAGCACAATGACCCACAGCAGTTCCTTTCCTGGCAGTGTAGCTGATGAGTCATTTCATCTCTTGACCATCACCCCAGTCAGTAAGTACTTTTATCAGCCCCGTTGATAACCTTTCGTTTCGGTGGAGCTTCCAGGAACCCTTGAGTTAAGCAGAAGTTTGGCGCGTTCCAAACTTCAGAAGGAAATGTATTGAATAGTTTCACTTGTAAAGACTATTATACCTTAAATATTACTCTTGGAAATGAGTCTCCTTGTCGGATGTTTTAATCTATAGTATAGTTGCATTTGCTTTAAATATATATACATACTCCACTAAGTGATTATTAATTATTTGAGGCCAAGTTTAGTCACCACAGTAATGGTCTCTTGCTCAATCTTACCATGGAAGAGGCTAAGCTGACATTATCATCTCATCCTCACTCTGCTGTTCTTGAGAAATGGGGATGGGTGTCTTGTCATTCTACTTGCCTGGTAACAAGGGGTTGGTTTACACTCCCTTCTTCCTGCTTAACTTAGTAATTATGCTGCGGATGTATTTACTCTGTAATGTTTTGGCATCACTAATAGGGCTGTGATCTACCGCACTGATGCTGAGATGTGAGTTTCTTTTGACAGGTTTGCCATTGGAGGATCAATGCGCTCCTGAGGGCCACGTGCTGATCGGTGCTCTGCTGTGAGAACTGAATTCCATAGATGGTGGCATGTGAAGGGGTCATCTATGGGCTCAGTTCTTTTGGCTTGGTACTGGTTTTTCCAGCAGGATTTACAAAATCAGAGAGTGGCCTTCATTATCCTCTAAATTCATTAAAACTGATAATTGTTTTGATTTCATGTTTTTTTTTTTTTTATCTGTTTAGTTGAGCTCGAATTTTAGGTTAATAAAAAGTCAGACTGGATTTCTTTTAATGTGTATCATAAGCAGATGGGTAAAATTCAAAGAATTTTGAAAAATCTGTACAATAGCTGCCCTCACTTTTTCCCAGTATTTGGCGCTAAATTTAATAGTAACAGTGACTGTAATTTGCAACAAGTGGTAAAATATTTGAGCAAATATTATGGCTGATCTGTATTTAATAAAATTTCTGAAGGACTATGGAAAAGGAGTTATGAGGCCTTCATATATCGCGAAAAGTTTCCTTGCCTTCTCTGTTTTTGTGGATGAAACAATATTCTCAAATACAGCTTGAAAACAGAATGTCAATGAAAAAAGTGTGTAGTTTCTATAACGCTGTAACTGAAAAAAATACCTGCATTACTGGTTTGTAACCAAACACTACGAAGACGGAAACAGCAAATATTAATGTTAAACCTATCCTATGAATCATAGCGCTAGGACTGCCACATCATAAGATCCAGGCTGAAACTTTCAGATTCAAATCTGATTAATTTTAGTTTCGTCCTATTATTCCCTTACGCCTGCACAGAAGCGACGTTTGCTCTTATGAAATTAGTTTTGTTCTACACTTTTAGCTGTTGCCATTTACTACAGTGTACTGCCCTGAGTGATTGAATCAAAGCGTTTTTTATATTTTTATTTTATATACATTCTCTCAAAGTTTCAATAAAATCAGAGAAGACCATGATGGCTGCCTAATTTAAGAAATATTTATTTTACAAAGATAGAGCTACAGCATAGGAGGACGTCATCCTGGGGGTTGTACTTTGTTTTTGAGTCCCCTGTTTATCATGTGGGGTAGGAAATGTGGTCTCTCTTGTACCATTACATGTTTTACCAATGCATAATGGAAATAAATATAAGTTCATTTAACTCTTGGAAAGACTTAACTTGATATTTTTATATTTAGGTTTAATTTAAGTTAAGTTAAGCAATACTATTTACTGTATGGTAGCAACTGAGCTGATCTTTATTGATCAGCTTGTTATACACAAATCCTAACACATGTTATATTAACCAAAAGTTTATTTGATATTGTAAAAAAAAAAGTCATATCAAACATGAAAACAATAATTTTCTCTCTTATGTATTTTACTTGTGCATGGGTTGTTAATCCTCTGTCTATGTAAAGTGACATACTTTTAAATAAAATATTCAGACAGAAATCTTTTGCTTAATTGTCTTTGTTCATTCTGAATAAAGTGTAGCCTTGTCTGTATGTGTTCATATGGGCTTAAATATATTTTACATAGATGTGCACTTTCACATTAAATATGTTTTGTCAATTTTTCTAAACATTTTGGTACTATCTGAATTCAATATATGACATATATGCTTATTCAAGGTATTATTATGTTGTATATGTGTATGGCATAGGATACAACATGAGGATTTATATTCTGCATCATGCTGATCCACTGATAGGTAGTAATAATATTCATTTTTTTTATTCTTAATATAATAATTATTAAAAATAGCTCCCATTTCATTGGTTACCCCATATCCTGTGTGTTATCCTAACACGTTTTCTACTCACGTATTTATACCTAAAGCATCTGAAAGGAAATAAAGGAGTCGCATTTTTTCTTTTCATTCATCGAAGATGTTTCACAATGTCACCCAAAATGAAACCCGAACAATTTCAAGATGTCAGTATATTTTGGATATACACACACACACAAAAAAATTATATTAAAAATTACAGTGATAACACGCTTCTTAAAAAAAGCCAGATTGCAAAAGTCATTCATCTGATTTCACATATAACAAAGACATGAATTATCATTAAGCATAATGTGTGTGTGTATATATATATATCTGCTTTAAAGTAATCAATGTGACCATTTAGCCCAACCCAATCAAGAATCAAGAGTTGCAAAACACATACAGGAAAAAAAGAAAAAAAAAAAAAGAAAACATCCCTAGAGGAGACTCTAAAGATCCTTTAAAAACCTTTAAAAATACCCCCTAGAAGAAAATCATATATATATATTTGTTTTTTTTTTTTTTTTTTTGACATTATTAATTATTGGTATTCAAGTGTATCACTGTGTATTAATACTTTTCTGTTTTGTAAAAAGCGTAGGCATCATAGGCGTAGGATTAAACCCACACTTTTCAGAGAAACTTCCACATTTTCATTGCCCAATTTAGCGTCCCTACTAATGGACCCGCCCACTCTCACTGGATCCCCCAATCATAATCATCCACTAATCCTATACTCTTTCTGTATTGGTTATAATAAGCCGTCATTCTGACGACGTAACATCCTCGTGAATGGACACAAGAAGTGTTTGAGGCTCGGTGGATGGTCGTTTGGTGCATGGCGCGTGTTTTGAAGCTGCTTATGGAGAAATGTCTTGGGCCGTGAGTAGTGAGGAAACAGGAAGCGATTCTTGTGGGATGGAAGAGGGAAATAGTGACAATGAAGGTTGGAAAATAGCAACATCAAAAAATGAGAAAAAGCGGAAAAAACAGAGATCAGTTCAAGGGGAATCTAGTTCAGAACAATCCAGTGATGATCATTCCATACATTCCACAGCACAACAAAATGAATTCAAAGTCATATTCAAAGTCGTTAATCAGGCAGACTCTTTTACAAATTGGAATCCGGTTCACTTAACAAAAACCATCAATAAACTTGTCGGAGAAGTCAAAGGTGCCAGAATTCTGTACAGTGGAGACCTGCTAATTAACTGCAGAGACAGCGCCCAGCAAGGCAAAGCAATACGTATCAACAAAATTGACGGGATAAGAGTTCAGTGCAGCCTAATGGAGAACAAAAAGATCAGCAGGGGAGTCATTGGAGGAGTTCCTCTAAAAATTTCTGAAAAAGAGATTCTGGAAAACATAAGCGGTGCAAAAGTAAAAGAAGTAAAACGGTTAAAAACAACAAGAAACGGAGAAAGATCTGACAGTTTATCTGTGCTAATTAAATTCGAAGAAGAGCAATTACCAAGCAAAGTATTCATCGGTTACATAAGCTATAATGTCAAAATCTACAATCCTCCACCATTGAGATGTTTCAAATGCCAAAAATTCGGTCACGTTGCAGCAGTTTGTAAAGGGAAACAGAGGTGTGGAAGGTGTGCAGGAGAACATGAGTACGGAAAATGTGGAAAAGAAGCTAAAATAAAATGCTGTAATTGTGGTGGAGAACATACTGCTGCCTATCGCGGCTGTGAAGCAAGCAAAAGGTCTGAGGAAATTAAAAAAATGAAATTTGAGCTCGGAATAACCTACGCTGAAGCTGCAAAAAGGATCCCATCTCAGTCAGAAAAACCCAAACCTACAGTTCAACACACAGCAAATTCCAAACCTCTAGAGAAATCTCCAAAAATTAATGAAGACTCACTTATTGTTAAAAAGACAAATTTTGTTCTTTTCATGGTAGAAGTAATTAATTGTACTGCACAGACAACAAAAAAAACGGAAAAAATCAAAATAATAGTGAAGGCTGCAGAAAAATATCTGGACATTAAAGATTTGAACTGGGAGATGGTTGGAAGTATGATGGGAGGACCGATGGGACCATCAGAAACTGGCAGAGTTAAGATGACCTAGAGTAAATTAAAATTATATGGGCAAATGTGATTTAGTATTATGTTGGTTTAAGTTACACAGGTTTTTTTTTTTTTTTTTTTTTTTTTTTTTTTTTTTTTTTTGGGGGGGGGGTGAATCGTTTCCTGTTATCTTGCTTTACTCCATATCAGTTGGTGGCGGTAATGCACAATTCACAAGTCTGCCAACCGCCATAAAATCCCATAAGAAGAAGAAGAAGACGTAACATCCTCAGACGTCATTGCTTGGAGCGGTTGAGCACGTGTGGCGAACGTTTGTGTTGGACGCGGAAAAATTCAAAGCAGAAACATCACTTGAGAGAAGGCGGATTTGGCATAAACTGGTATGTGAATGGTTCGGATGGAAATGGAGATAGGAAATGAGGAAGACGAGGATTTTGAAGGGTGGACGCCTGCGGGAAGAGGGAGAGGGAGAGGTCGTGGAAGAAATAAAACTGATGAAGGAAGGGGAAAAGGTGACAGTCAAGGTAATAAACGGGAATTGGAAGGAAGTAGCTCAGAAGAAGAAAGGGTGGTCAGGAGGAAAGTTGTGAGGGAGGAATTTAAAGTAATATTAAAACTTAAAAATGAGGAAGAAAAGGATAAAATCAGTCCCATTGTGGTATCAAGAGAAATAAAAAAGAAAATTGGAGATGTTGAAATGGTAAAGATTTTGAGAGACGGAAACCTATTGGTGATATGTAAAGATATAGAACAAAAGAATAAGGCTTTAAATGTGGAGAGTATCTGCAAAAGAACTGTTCTGGAGAAAAAAATCATGGGAGAAAATAAAAAAATTAGAGGAGTGATTTATGGGATCCCTCTTGATGAAGATCTTGATAAAATCAAGAGAAGTGTTGTGGGTGCAAAGGTGAACAACTTGAAAAGATTATCAAAAACAGTGAATGGAGAAAGAGTAGGAAGCTTGTCAATCCTTATTGAATTTGAAGATGAAGAGCTGCCAAAAAACATCAAAATAGGATACCTCAATTTTCAGGTCAGACCATATGTACCTCCACCACTTCGGTGTTTCAAATGCCAAAGATATGGACACATAGCAGCAGTCTGCAAAGGGAGGCAAAGATGCCCAAAATGTGGAGAAGATCACAAATTAGAAGAGTGTAAAGAAGAACAAGAAAAATGTTGTAACTGTGGAGGGAGCCATAGAGTCACGTTTGGAGGATGTGAAGTAAGGAAAAGGGCAAAAGAAATCGTACAGATTAAAACAACTAAAAACATAAGCTATGCAGAAGCAGTTAAGAATGTGAAGGAACAGGAAACAAGAGAGATTAAACAAACAGTGAGACAAACTACACAACAAAGCAAAGTACAGACAGAAGAAAAAGCCACAATTCCAGTGGAAAAACTAATATTATTCATAGCTTATGTTATCAACTGCACTGACCAAGCCAAACACAAAACTGAGAAGATTAAAATAATAGTGAGAGGAGCTGAAAAGTTTTTGGGATTTAAAGAGGGATCATGGGAGAACATAAATAAAAAGTTGGAGGAAGATGGGAGACCAGGACCTTCGGGTGAAAACGGTTCATGTTAATACTACATTTGAACGCTAGAAGTTTAATCGCTAATGGACAGGAACTTAAAGGTTATATTGATGAGCTGGAAGAAAAACCGGAAATTATTTGTGTTCAGGAAACATGGTTAAAAACATCATTAGATTTTGTGATTAAAGGATATGATAGTGTAAGAAGAGATCGAGCAGAGGGAAGTGGAGGAGGATGTGCAATATTTATCAAAAAAGGAATACAATATCAGATATTGGGGAAAGGGAAAGAACTAGAATATGTAGTAATTGAGATATGGGAAAAAGAAGGTAAATTAAAAATAATAAATTTTTATAATCCATGTAAAACATTATCGATTGAAATAATGGAGGAGTTAACTGAATATTTGGAAGGGAAGGTAATTTGGTGTGGAGATTTTAATGCAAATAGTACAGTGTGGAGTAAATGTAATGATAAAAACGGACAAGTTATAGAAGAAATAATGGAAATGAAAAATCTAGTATGTATTAATGATGGAAAGGGAACAAGAATCAATATAAGAACAGGGATGGAATCAGTTATTGATTTAACAATTGTCTCAAATGTTTTAGCTGGTATTTGTGATTGGTTTATTGATAAAAAATCTACAATAGGTAGCGATCATTACCCCATAATAGTAAGAGTAGGGCTAAATTTAAATAATAGGAATATTAAAATTGGGAAAAAGTATAATTTTAATAAGGCTGACTGGACTAAATTTAGATATTTGAGTCAAATAAACTTAGAAAAAGTAGACATGAGTATGGATATAAATGATTTAAATTTAATAATTGGTAAAATAATAATGGAAGCAGCAGATAATTCTATAAAGAAATCAGGGAGTAAGAACGATAAGAAAATGGTTCCATGGTGGACAAATGAGTGTAAAGAAGCAATAAAGTTAAGAAATAAAGCATTTAAGACACTCAAACATAATCCAATTTATAAAAATTTAATTGATTATAAAAGAAAACAAGCAATAGTAAGGAGAACTATAAAGAATGCAAAAAGAGAATATTGGAAAAAATTCTGTAATACGATAGGGAAAGAAACAAAAATAGAGAAAATTTGGAAAGTAATCAAAATAATGAATGGTATTAAAAGAGAGTTTGACTATCCTGTTCTAAAAATAGATGATACAAACGTAATAAGAGATGAAGATAAAGTTGAAATATTGGCAAGAACATTCAGTAAAATTCATAGTTCAAATAATATTAGTGAAAATGGAAGAAAAGGTAGAGAAAATACAAAAATTAAATATAAAGATTTTATACAGAGCGGTGAAGAAACAAATAATTTGTTAAATGTTGAGTTTACAAAAACGGAATTGAACAATGCACTTAAAAAGACAAAAAACACAGCACCAGGTAAAGACCAAATCTGGTATAGAATGATAGGGCAACTTAGTGAAAAATCTAAAGATATAATATTACACCTATATAATAAAATTTGGGAGGAGGGAAAATTACCGTTGAGCTGGAAGGAATCAATTATTATACCAATAGCCAAACCAGGGAAAGATCATTCAAACCCAGAAAACTACAGACCAATAGCCTTAACATCTAATTTATGTAAAATAATGGAAAAAATGATTAATAATAGACTAGTATATTATCTAAATAGTAAAGGATATATATCAAAATATCAAAGTGGTTTTCGAAAAGGGAGGAGCACTAACGATCCAACGCTCTGTTTAGAGCACGAAATTAGAAGAGCACAAGTAAATAAAGAAAGTGTAGTGGCTATATTCTTTGATATAGAAAAGGCATATGACATGATGTGGGTGGATGGATTATTAATTAAATTATACAAGATTGGTATTAAAGGGAGAATATTTAAATGGATTAAAGACTTTTTAACAGGTAGGAAAATACAAGTTAGAATAGGAGAAACTACCTCAGGAAAATATAAAGTAGAAAATGGAACTCCACAGGGGAGTATTATAAGTCCACTTTTGTTCTCAATTATGATAAACGATGTATTTAAAGATATTGAAAAAGACATGGGGTGTTCACTATTTGCAGATGATGGAGCTGTTTGGAAACGAGGGAAAAATGTTGATTTTATTGTTAAAAAATTACAAAAGGTTATTATTGAAATAGAGAAATGGGCGTTGCAATGGGGATTTAAATTCTCAGTTGATAAAACAAAAGTAATGTTATTTACTCAGAAAAAAATAAACAAGGAAATAAAATTAAAATTATATAAACAAGAGTTAGAGCAGGTAAAGTGTATAAAATTTTTAGGATTATGGTTTGATGAAAAATTAAAATGGCATATACATATACAAAAAGTTGTTGATAAATGTAAGAAAATCTTGAATATTTTGAGATGTTTGGCTGGCAGTGACTGGGGAGCAGATAGGAAATCACTAAAACAGATTTACACAAGTATGATAAGATCCAACATAGACTTTGGTTGTTTAGTTTACGGTTCAGCAGCTAAAACACATCTAACCAAATTAGACATTATCCAACATCAGGCACTAAGATTATGTACTGGAGCATTTAAAACCACACCAACAGCAGCATTAGAAATAGAAATGGGAGAAATGCCATTAGATTTAAGAAGAACAAAATTAGAAATCAATTACTGGTTAAATTTACAAGGAAATAAAGGGGATCACCCAACTTTGGACATTTTAAATCCATGCTGGGAAAAAGAAAAGAAAGAAATGAGGAGTTTTGGATGGACAATTGAAAATAAAATTAAAAAATTTAAAATGAATAGTTTAGAAATGAGTCAAACAACACCAATATCAATTATACCTCCCTGGATTCTACCAGAAGCAACAGTAGATATGTCACTAATGGAAAAGAAACAAGATAAATCGTACACGGTAGATATCAATTTAGTACAGTTATATTTAGACAGTTATTATCAATATATTCAAATTTATACCGATGCATCAAAAATGACTGAGAAATTAGGAATAGCATTTGTAGTACCAGAATTCAATATAAAAATAGGAAAACGGATTACAGATGGATTATCAGTATACACAGGAGAAATGTTGGCAATATTATTAGCATTACAATGGGTAGAAGATATAAAACCGTTAAAATCAGTCATTTGTTCAGATTCAAGCTCCGCATTGTTAAGTTTAAAAAATAACCAAACAGATAGTAGGATGGACATTTTATTCGAAATAAATCATACACTGTTCAGAATACGAAACATGGGGCTGATAGTTACATTTGTGTGGGTTCCAGCACATATTGGGGTAGAAGGAAACGAGTGGGCAGATAAAATGGCAAAAAGGGCAATTAAACATTCTATTAGTTTTATAGTTAAAATAAGTAAATCAGAAGGAAAGAGTATTATTAAAGAGAAACTTATGGAAATTTGGCAAAAAAGGTGGGATGAAGATAAAACAGGAAGATGGTTTTATAAAATTCAGAAGATGGTAGGAGAAAGAAGAAATGGAAGAAGAAATAGAAAGGAGGAAAGAGTGATAACAAGGTTAAGATTTGGTCATACAGGACTTAATTATACACTTTTTAAAATACAAAAACATAAAACGGGCAAATGTGATTTCTGTGATAAATATGAAACCATAGAACATGTTATATTAGACTGTCATAAATATGAAAGAGAGAGAAGATATATGAGAAGAGAGTTTGAAGACATTAAGGAGAAGGTTAATTTATTAGATATACTGAGGAAAAATTTAGGGAGTAAACACATACAAATAATTATTCGTTTTCTAAAGAAAACGAAATTATTCCATAGAATTTAATTATAGTAAGTGTGTTTGTGAGTGAAGGAATGATATACAAAGCTGTGCACAAATTTGTTTATATTTTTAAGTGTGAATGTGTGAATGTATGTTTAGAAGAAGTTAGGGTAGAATATATCAGGATAAATATTTAAACCATCACGAACCACACTCCATACCAGTAAGTGGCGGTAATGCTACTAACAGTTTGTTGCCAACCGCCATAAAACATGAGAAGAAGAAGAAGAAGAAGACGTAACATCCTCCACCCACCAATCGCTAACGGTTTTTCCCCGTAGCAGGAGCAACAAGAGTTTAGCAAAGTGGTCTGACCAAAGACTTATGGATCCTATTGTTTGTGGGCCATTTATTGTGTAGTTTTGTCTACCTTTGTTCATCGGGGGGAACCGATAAAACAACTCTGTACAATCTGGGTTTTTATCTAACAACCCGGTTTGTTTGAGGCCGTAGTATGGATGAAATACGGCCTAACAGTGGTGCGCAAGCCCACGGGCTGGTACCACTGTTTCCTCCCGGACTGCAGGCTATATATGGGGAATGTCGGCGACTTTACCCCGACCAGGCTAACCCGCTGCAAGTTACTGCCATTGTTAAATATTGGTAGGTAACACGCCGCTTATCAGTTGGGCTAGTTTATATTAATACATACTCACTCTAGCTAATAGATTGCTGGATAAATGTTTGTCAAAGGCTAAGAAATAGCCTGATGTTAGCTTAGCTCAAAATGCTAACATGAACGATCCTGGAATATACTTAGACAAATACAAAACCTCATAACTTATTTCAAAAACTAAATATGAAAGCGGTCAGTGTTATTTAAGCATAGTTATAGTTTCTTAGTGTTGCTTTTATGTGGAGAAATAAAACTGAAACTGCTGCAGAGCGAGCTTAGTCCAGTGATGGTCAGTGGTTTTCCTTTTCCAGGCTTGGTGGACCAGACCCATTAGACTACATCAGCATGTACAGAAACACCGGCTGTCCAGCTCAGGACGTCCAGGAACACTGGCACTATGTCAGCTTTGGACTCAGTGATCTGTATGGAGATAATCGGGTTCATGAGTAAGTGAATTTAACTGTGCATAACAAAGTAAATAAATCTACAGATTCAAAGACCTCTTAATGACCCATCACAGTTATTGCAGTGTGTTGATTTTGCTAATCCCTGAGCAGCTAAGATTAAACAAACATGCAGTTATTGTTGGCTCTCCTTTCCAACTTTTCCAGATTTACAGGAGCAGATGGACCTAGCGGGTTTGGGTTTGAGCTAACCTTCAGACTGAAGAGAGAGGTGGGAGAGACAGCACCTCCAACGTGGCCAGCAGAACTCATGCAAGGCTTGGCTCGCTATGTCTTCCAGTCAGGTAAGATTATGAAGCAGTTATAGGTTTCTTTAAAATTAAAAAGTTTTGCCTTGCACTTTTAGGATAAGTGATGATATTTAATACACTTCAAAACATTTCAATTGAATATTATGAGTTGTAAGTCCATCTTTATGAGTTTTTTGTTTAAATCAAGTCAAGGCTCAGTCTAGTCATTTGTGAAACATTGATTCTTTTCAGTTATTTTTGTCTTTTTTATTGTAGGTTATTAGATGAACATATTTTATTATGACTGGACAGAAGAGTCTGCTTTGGCCTTCAGTTTTGGTTCAGGACATATTGTGTGATTGAGGACCTCGCATTTCTAGAAAGTCTTTTTTCCTTTGTCCCCGTCCTTTGGTATTTTAGTGCAATGTTAAAATGTTTTTTGTATTATTGTGTGCCTTAAAATTTCGTATTTTGTCAAAGCCTACAATTTGGTTAATAAGGGAGAGGTCTGACATAAAGCATTACAGAAAGAGAGGACAGATATTCAATAAAGGCTCTTGCTTTGCTTTCCAGCTGGGGTTAATTTGCTTGTGCTTGGGCTCCTTAGTTTAAATGAATACTGATTCTTGGCCATCTTGGTTTTGATTTCACTGTAGTGAGGGCGTTTATTACCTCCCAAGTAGACAGAGTTAGTCAGATTGAAATACATTTTTTGTGCATTTCATTACACATCTGGAATCCAGTTTCTCTTCTGTTTTTACTTTCCTGCTACTTCATCTCTCCCTTTTGTGCTGCTGTTGCTCCTTTTCAGTGGTTTCATGTAGTCGGGCACAAAGATTAGCTCATCTTTTTTTTTTTTTTTTTCCTCTGTCCATTTTCCTGCAGAAAACACATTTTGCAGTGGTGACCATGTGTCATGGCACAGTCCGCTGGACAACAGCGAGTCTCGCATCCAGCACATGTTGCTAACTGAAGACCCACAGATGCACCCAATCCAGACCCCGTTTGGAACTGTGAGCTTTCTTCAGGTGAGCTTTAAAGCGTCAGATGAATAAATTAATTAGATATGCATGCAGTGTTTATTTTTAAGGAGAGACTGTAGAATAGGAATTGGGTAAAATAGTTTACTGCATTGGCATCGAACATTGGCTTTCATTCCTTTTATCCAATAAAGGAAAACACAGAACTTAGTTTGAGAAGGTCACTGAATGCACAAAAAGTTGGGTTTTGTCAGATTGCTGGTGAAGATTCTCAGTCATCCAGGTCATAGTCATTGGTTTCGTCAAATTAATCCTTGGTAACTTATAGTAACACAAAAAAATATAAATATAAAAAAAACAAAACATGTATGTTTTGAAGAGATTTGAATGCGGGTCAATGTATTTATTTCAGGGGTGTCAAATTGGTTCCAGAAAGGGCCGTGTGGCTGCAGGTTTTCTTTCCAACCAAGCAATAGCACACCAGACTCCACTCATCTCATCAAGTGAGTCTAATCTTAACATGATAACTTGATGAGATGAATGGAGTCTGGTGTGCTATTGCTTGGTTGGAAAGAAAACCTGCAGCCACACGGCCCTTTCTGGAACCAGTTTGACACCCCTGATTTATACAGTTATCAGTAGGTCAATATCAGCACCTTAATGTTTAAATTTAAATTAGGTGTTTCAAATTTTAATAAATAGAAACAAAACATCAGTAATGATTAAAGCAGTGCATCACCATCTGAAGCTCTGTATCCTCTATAGATTGTGGGCGTGTGTGCAGAAGAGCTGCAGGCGTCCCAGCAGTGGAACGGACAGGGCATCCTGGAGCTGATGCGTGGAATCAGAATGTGAGTAAAGTTTTGTGACAGCATTTGTCAGGAGTTATTTCAGAGTTTTATTTATTATTTATAAGTTAGAACAGATTATTACAAACTTTAAGTTCTTATAACGTATCCGATTTTTACTGACTGACAGCATTTATCCCTAAAAATAAATAAAAATCTACATTTTGAAGCTAAAGTCTGACACAGAAAGGTTTTAACTTTTGAAGTTATTTCTTCAGGGCTAAAAATTACAGTTTTATTAAACAGTTTAAAGTGTTTTAAAATATTATATTTTAAAATCCAGTGACGAACCCCCCCCTCCAAATCAGCCAGTGCTTAGGATGTTTGCGTTGGAGTTGCTGCCTGATGAAAAGTGGGGGCTAAAGTAACTGGTACAGGATATGGAGCAGTAGATACTTGAGTCCCTGTGGATTGTTGGGTGGGGTGTTCCAGGACCCGACCTGCTTCCTGCAGATTACATGCAACCTCATTAGAATGAAATATCTGGAGAGTCTGCATACAGTCATGATACAATAGTCATCTCAAGCCCTTTGCGATGCCGTCTTTCCTAAGCGTTTTGGGTTGACTGGTCTGCAAAAAAATGTCTCCACTGGAGGCTATTAAATGAATATTAAAACATGGGATTCAGATGTTATCCTGCAGAAGCATTTATTCAGTGGTCCTGCATTCAGGCTAATGAACTGTTGCTACATTTTTTATATTTCAATGGTAAATGTCTTGTAATTGTATAGTTCCTTTTTAAATCAGGGGACTCCAAAACTCGTTATATGACATTCACACACTGATTGAAGCTCCACCAGGCCCTCCGACCACTATTGCCCTATTAAAAAATATAAAAATGACTGCTGGACATGTGCTTTGGATGCAGGAGGTACAGTTTTGGACGCCAAGCATAATACTTTGAACCTTTTTAATTGATCTAAAACTGACATTTACATGGAGAAGACTAAACTGCTTTTGTGAAGCCAAGGATGAAGGGATCCACAGATTGGGTGGGAATTGGTTTCACAGGAATCTGATGCATCATGTGGTCAGATTATTTCAGTGTAGTAACCTAGAGAAATATCTTAAAGTGTCACAAAGAAGTTAAACAATGCTTAAAGCTTCTATTTAATGCTCTGAGTCATAACTGAGAAGGCTAAAGTTGAAAGACTGTCTTCCAGTGTTGTGGGCATCGATTAGTCAAAGCGGAGCACATTATTGCTAAACACCTCGAAGCTAACGAAAACCAATGTGATGAAATCCGGATAGAAAAAATCTGGCTTTCCAAAAATATTACTAAGAAGGCGTGAAAAGGTTACTGTTCTGAGTAATGTAGTATTTTATTGTGTTATGCGTTTTGATTGATTAAAAAGGATAGAAAAGGCTTTACCTGCTTGCTGGAGATGTTTGGATGCAGCTGTTTAACCCCCTCAGATCAGCTCTTTAAAGAAAAACTGCATCAGCTTCAAGACCGATCAACATTGTTTAACTATCTTTTATAAAACGTTTGGCTATTGTTGGCTTTTAGTGTTTTGTTAGTTTTTTGAAGACGTTGATGTTGATTGTTTGGTCCACAGAGCTGGCGGCCCCTGGCTCATCACGGACATGAGGAGAGGGGAGACCATTTTTGAAATTGATCCTCACCTACAAGTAAGGTTTCTTTAAAATCTGCATGCAGGTAGTTCCTGCAACATTTGTTCTATTAGTAGAAGGTGAAGCTGAATTACTGAGTCGATTGGTTGTTTGAATTTATACCTGTGCATCCTTATACATTAAAATTAACCAAAAAGTAAACCTATATCCATCAGTTAGTTCAAAAACTGAAAGTTAAACATTTGTTACATATAACCGGATTAACTTAGTTACCATCAAGTTTTTTTCATTGCAATTAATATTAGGATTGTAGCTTATAACTGATTAAAAGCAACATTTTTAGAAGGCTAGCATATAACAAAAATAATTAAAATTCAGAACACTTACCCCCTTTGCAATCGTGGGGAAGGCTGCTGACTAGCTACACAGCCGCTCCATATTGGCATTTTGTTGGGAAATAAAGTGGTAAAAGAAATATGTAAAAACAATCTTGAAAGGATTGTGAGACAAAGGCTGTGTCCGCACGTCCGCCCAAAATCCCTCAATCACTATATAGATTGTGGACTATATAGTTGACTTTATTTCAAAGTCTGCTAACTTACCGTTTGGACAGATGATCAGTACTTTTCGCTCCCCGTTGGTCATGTGACTCCGCCTCCCCCTTACAGTGCCTGCACCATCTTTATTTGTTGTTGCTTTGACAACAAATCCCATAATGCTTTGTGAAGAGAGCTCTCCTCGCAAAGCATTATGGGATATATCTGCTCATCTAGTGACCAGATATAGTCACTCATCTAAAATGGTGTAACCTTTATACCCTATATAGTGGTGAAGGTGGACATTTGGACATAGCCAAAACCTGTCCTGGAGTTTGGAAGAGATTCCTTAAACATGGACCGCTTCTCAGTGGTCTAAATTCCCTTCCCAGATAAAACTTTGTAGTAATAATCTCTGGAAGATGACAGGAGAGTCGCATCTTCAATGTTATATGAAGTCCAGTAGGAGATTTTGACTCAGACATTTGCTGCATGTCTTTCTCCTCTCTTTTCAAAGCCTATTTCCTGTCTAAATCAAGACAGCTGGTGTAAAAAAACAAAAAACAACAATTTATAGGAGTTGAGGCTTTTTATTAAAGCAGCCCTGACCCTCTTCACTTCAGCAGAAGGTGAGGTATTGAGTCGATGTATCCTACAGTGTTTGGACATTCATTACTATTCAGGAGGTTAACATTTCTTAATATGTTGGGTCTTTATTAGCTGTAAGCCACAATCATCAGAGAAAACTGAAAAGGGAGCCTGAAACATACCAATCTGTGGGCTATGAACCCGTTTAATAAGTTTCACTGAATTTATTGAAATAAATCGAACTTCTGGCTGGTGTTTTATTCATGAAGACACACCATTAATATGTTAGCCCTGTTAGAGTTGAGCTAGTGTTAATGTCTGCTGCACATCCAAGCAGGAGAGAGTTGATCAGGGTATTGAAACCGAGGGCTCCAACCTGAGTGGGGTGAGCGCCAAGTGTGTGTGGGACGACCTGAGCCGGCCCCCAGAGGATGAGGAGGACAGCCGATCCATCTGCATCGGATCACAGCCTCGCAGGCTCTCCAACAAAGGTACACCAGCTCCTGAAAACTAGAAGAGTAAAGCGAGAACGTTTTACTGGCAAGCTGATCTGTTTGCTTCCATTGTTTAAGAGCTCCTCTTCTCTGGTTTGATCGTCTCTCAACAGACACAGAACAAATCAGAGAGACCCTGAGAAAAGGACTAGAGTTTAACACCAAGAGCGCCTTACCGCCCATCAGCAGCCAGAAACAGAACCACGACAGAGCTCAGTGAGTCTTCCTCCTACACACATTCAACCGTTCCAGAGAGGTACCTCCCTCATGTACCGTGACTCAGAGCCCCACTGACATCGGAGCTCATTGCAGCATTGTTTCCAAGATACCAGCATATCGTGTTGGCTGCTCGCTGTTCGTTTCCACTTTTCTCTAGAATGAGCTTCATCCTGCAGAGGCGGGACGGGAGCCGTGAAGCACACTATCTACATTCCCCTGTGTTGACTAAGCCCCGTCATTTCCCTCACCCCCCACAACCCAATCAAGAGATCTTTCACTTTAAAGATTGTTAGTTACATTTAGTCTATTATTCATTAATTTCTAATTTTTTATTTATTTAGAAGTCGAAAGGACAGTTTGGACAGCGAGAGCTCAGCAGCCATTGTTCCTCATGAACTGGTCCGAACTCGCCAGCTGGAGAGCGTCCATCTTAAATTCAACCAGGAGTCCGGCACACTGCTACCCCTCTGCCTGCGGTACGTTTTTAGAATGCGTCTATTAAAGTCTTCCCAACTTTACCCAAATCAATGCTGAGTTTCTCCTCTGCAGATACATGTCCAAAAAGTGTGTTAAAATGCATTAAAAGAAGTAGATTACTCTCTTTTTGTTTCTAGTTTTAGAAAGAAGAACCAGCGTTGTTAAGACTAATTCAGGAAGCAGTTTTCAAAAGTCACAAGACTGCTTCAAATATCTGTGCAGCAAAGAATATGTAAGAGATGACATGAGGTTTTAGCAATGTTTAAAAAAAAAAAAAAGATTCTGAAAACACAAATAGGAGCTCCTCTGAAATGCAGCTGGTAAACAAACTATTCATTTACTGCATCATCTTTTTGTATCCTTCCAGCAATTTCTTCAGTGTTTCCTTCTCTACATTCAGGCTCAAACTTAACTCAAATAAAAGCTTTTTTTCAGCTCTTGACACTGAAAACTTACTACACTCTGTAGGTTTTAGAGAATAATTGATTTAATTAGGTAACAAATCTCACTGAAAGGCCTGAAGAAGCCTTAAATACATCAGCGATTATCACACTTGGCAGGATAAGGATTATAGTTTATTAACCTGCATGTTAAAGTATTGCATGTCTGGATCAGAGAAAATAAAGTCAAAAGTTTGTGTATTCTTTTTTGTTATTCCTGTATATCGTAAATGTAAAGTTGCATAAACCTGTTTATTGTTTGGGTGAGGTGAAGAAATTTCATCAGACACTGAAACATTCATGCTGTGTTTTATTGCTTGCAGGGGCAGGTTACTCCATGGGAGACACTTCACCTATAAAAGCATTAACGGAGACACGGCCATCACGTTTGTGTCTACGGGAGTGGAAGGAGCCTTTGCCACTGAGGAGCATCCCTACGCAGCCCATGGCCCCTGGCTCCAGGTATGGACATAGATGGGTGGAGCTGCTCTGTGTCATGTTTGTACCGAAAGCATCCATTAGATGTTTGTCCCTTCCTCTACCCTCATAGATATTGCTGACTGAGGAGTTTGTAGAGCAGATGCTGGGGGATTTACACGAGCTCGGCTCTCGCGACGAGGTAAACAAAATCCCCTGCACTTTAGCTTTTAGTTTCAGTTTGCTTACCTGCTTCTAACCTCCATTATCCTTTTCCTTCTGTTCAGACAAAATTACCCAAGGAATACAGCTGGCCAGAGAAGAAGCTGAAGATTTCCATCCTTCCAGACTCTGTGTTTGATAATCTGCTGCAGTGAAACAAAGGGGATTCATTGAAAGCGTTCTTTTTAAAGAGCGCCGTCATGAAGAGCAGATCTCCATGCTGAGAGTCCATATGCTGTTAGAGGCCTGCGTCCTTCCAGAGGACAACCCCGGGGATCAACTCCACATTACTGACTGTTGCTGTGTTCTAAGACTAGTTAGCGTCTCCTCCCTGAGGCTCAAATACCTTTGATTATCACACCAGCTCATTCAGTGGGTGGTTTTATGAAAATTTTGCTTTGAGGCAAACGGAATGTTCCAAAAAAAAAAAAAAACCTAAAACATACATTAGTAATGGATCAGAGCAGGCACCCTGCTCTACAGATACAGTGTCTGAAGCAATAGCTGTTACAGTAATAAAACACTATTTATTCCAGTGGCCTTAAACAAAGGGACTAAAATAGCAAAACAGATTTTCAGTGTTTTCAACTACACCTTATTTCTCTTCTTTTTGTATAGTTTTTACAAATGCTGGACATTTTTCTTTTTTGTATGTTTATGCCAAAGTGTTTGACTGTCAGTTCTGTCTGTTTGATAAAGCCACAAGCCATGGTTACAGATGCTGCTGGTTCCCCTGTGCCAAGAACCTAAACCCCACTTTACATCACATCTGAGTATTTCTCCTCCTCGTTCAACCAGGCGTGTTTTATAAATTGGAAGAAATGTAAGAGATACCCATCACATGAAATGAGATCCTCTTAGTGCCTTGAGCTTTAAGCTATTTTCCGTTCTGCATACAGCACCTGATAGTTTAAAAAAACACATCTCTTTCAATGAAACGCCCTGGTTCATCACGTTGCATTTCCTGTCAACACTAAAATGTAAAATCTACATGTTGGAGTCATCGTACTATAACTGCTCTTGATGGTGTATTTATGTTTTTCTTTTTTATTCAGAATGAAAGAAATGTTTAGATGTTGAGCTTTTTATTTTTTTTTTTTATCAGTGAACTGTGGCTGTAATCCGAAGTGCATTAAATTGTGTAGTTGTTACACAAATAAACCAGGATAAGTGATTGCAATGTGGAGGACCTTGTTTGGTGTCCAGAGTTGTGAATTAAATAGAAGGTACAGTGGGTCATTGCTTTACACAGTTTAAAACAATCCTAAATATATAAGAAAATGAAAAGAGTGGCTAATGTGTGTTGGTAGAAAGTTAATTGTACAGGTTCAGTGCTGGAGGAAAGTTGTTTTTTATTCCATTTGTCTGATCCTCAGGTCCAGGCTGAGCCCTGTAGAATGCCAAAGTATAACTAGATCCTTGTTTATGTAAATAGTTTGAATGTGTTCAAGTTAAATTGGTTTTATTTATGTTATTTGTTTCAGTTTAAAAGAAAACTTAGACTATCAACTACAGTACCCTGCAACTTTTGACCTCATATGGATTAATTGGATTTTATGAGATGAAAATACAATTAGTGCACAATTGACAGGATTTTTTAATAGAGTTTTAATATTTGCATTGTATTAGTATGAAAATCGTATTAGCATGAAACTGCTGATGAGCTTTTAGCATGTTTCCATTTTTTGAGGATGTGCACAGCAAAAAACGATCTAGAAATAATTTTAAAACATTTAAGTGCATTTGCTCTTGAATTAAGTAGGTAAATAAGATCATGCTAGTGGTATGAGTATTTTTTCTATTAAAATAAGATAATTAGATGATATGCACTTGATTTTTAATTTAAATGTAAATTGTCTTGTTCCATTAGCAAAGTGTCTCACTTACCTCCTCGGTTCAAGAACAAATGCACCAAACTTAAGAAAAAATGGCGTAAGATTTTCTGCATTGTATTTAATTTTTCACAGTTTGCTCCACATCTTGAAATTATCACTAACCTTTAACTTCCTCTGCAGATTCTCTTCTACACTTAAATTGTGACTCAGAGTAAGCAACTAAAAAAGTTCATATTTCCTTTCAAAAGGTACAGTGCCCAAAAACTGGGGGAGGAAAAGACGAAAAAAAAAGATGGTGTGCACACAAAAATACTAATTAGTTCCTGTGAACTGCTAATTGTTGGCTGCAAATAACCTATTTTTGCATGCAAAATGTTAACCCCTCTGACAGTTTGGATAAGACAAACTAACAGAGTTCAACATCTGTCTAATTAATTACCTACTAGGTAATTACATAGATGTAGTACATGTGGTTAATAATATATGGTTAATATTAGAATAAAGTGCTCACTTTGGACATCAGGAGTGCAAATACTGAAACATAATATAAAGTAGCCAGGTGTGTGCACTTTATGGCCACAACTCAGTATTTGTTGTGCACACTAGGCTATCATGACAGAAAAACCTTTTATTGTGAAACCTATAGTTGACCACCAAATCTACCCCTGACAAGTGTGGATTCTGAAAGAAATGTACCAGGAGGGTCATGGTGGGGCCTGTGTTTATTCATGGGGTTACAGAACAAAAGAATAACAAATAAAAATAGGGTAAGAGTGCTATGTTTAGTATAATGAGTGAATCAATACATAAAGGTTGAACACTTCTGATCTAAGAGACAAAACTGTAACCCTATGTTAGTATGGCTGATGTTTAAAGCTGACTGTAATTTCAAAATAATTGTTAAAGGAGACTGTCCAGTAACAGAATCAGTAACTTCTCCTCTGTCAATGGGTATTATCATAAGAAATTGATTTAGAGTTACACTGCAAAACCAATCTAGAAAAATAAAATTGTTCTTAAAATAAGTACATTTTCCCTTAATTTTAGCATCAAGATAAGATCATCTACCAAAGCAATGAGTATTTCTGCTCTTAAAAAAGATGATTAGATATTATGCAGTTGAAGTAAGACAATGTTATATTTTTCTTATTTTTAACAAAAATCACTTTATTCCAGCTGCAACTTAAGGGAAAACACACCAACTTCAATAAAAGTACTTCTACTTATAATTTCTTTGTGTGTTTTTTCTCAGTACAGGGACCAAAGCTAGAGTTATGGGTGATGTGGTAGAGAGATGGGCCCCTCAGAGCATTTTTTTATTTATTTTTTTCAGATCCATAACTGTATTTTAAAATGTATCTGAAACACATTGAGTGGAAAAAAGGAGATGTTTTCTTTTCTGTTTATAGACCCTGACATGGGCCCCTGGGGGCCTCAGCCGGTCTTCTGCAGTGTGTCCGGTAGAGTTTGCTGCTCTCCGCCGCTTCCCTTCCTCCTCTCGGCTCCTCCCAGTCTGTGTGTCAACTCTGTGACGGGTCACGGTGTGTTGGAGCTGGGGGTTGGAGTCGGTGTGAAAGCACCGTCACCGTCTACCTCTGCTTCCAGTAAAACCTTCGCTCACAGAGCTGACGGGAAACCGAAACAGTCGACAGAAGCGGCGGGGGAATAAAAAGCGCAGCCCGGGCCGAGCGTCGGAGCGACGGCTGCGATCCAAGCGGAGGAGCTGGGGGTTCATCGCGGGGCTGGATGACAGGCTGCTCGGCTTTATTCTAGGAGCACCGGAGTCTGCCGACCAAATGGACAATAAATAGTTGGTAACGTCGCTCTCCTCCGTAGAGTCGGTACGTTTGCTTTAAAGCTGCCCAATTACAGCTTCATTAAAATGTCAGCGCAGCTTTAATGTCAGGCGCTTTCAGACGCGTCTGGCCCTGCGGACCACTCACTAATTCAAGATTTATTAAGTTCACTTTTA
Organism: Cyprinodon tularosa; assembly: GCF_016077235.1. Taxonomy (NCBI): domain Eukaryota; kingdom Metazoa; phylum Chordata; class Actinopteri; order Cyprinodontiformes; family Cyprinodontidae; genus Cyprinodon; species Cyprinodon tularosa. The sequence continues at coordinate 1,307,723 of NW_024039085.1, read as the reverse complement.
AATCACTTTTCACTTTTTGTCAGCAGCTTCAAACCTGGACCTGTTTCTGCGTCCAGGGGCGCTTTCACAAAGTTTTAATAGGGGTGGCCGGATGACGGGGGGGGGGGCATTAAAAAAAATATTACGGTAAAACACAACATTCTAAATCCTTGTAGTTTATTATGTGAAAGAAATAAAACCAACGAAGTGGTCATTTTTAGATATATATTGCTGCTAATATAGATAAATATTCAACAAAACAGATGGAAATGAATAGATTCTCAGAAAATTAGACTTTTTTTTCTTTAATCCAGATAAGTTTGAACTATGGGGAAAACTACGGTAAAATGTCTGCACACCATAATGGGTTTATTTCCCTTTTTTAGTGCATCAGTGCAGCGTGGCATGGAGTCAGTCAGCCTGGGGCTCTACTGGGGAAATGCCTGTTGGTTTGATGGCTGCTTTCAGCTATGATGGTACATAGACCTTTGTGTTTCTCAGCTAGATGGGGGGCTAGAGGTGGCCATCGCCACCCTTAGTCAATCATTTGCCACCCCTACCATTTATTTCCCTCTAATACAGATGGTGGCAACAGTAATAATCTCATGTGGAATATTCAAAACATTTTCAGTTTTCATATATTAACAATTACTTGACAACAAAAACACTGTGGTTAATTATGCACATCAATATACTAACATTAAAAATGATAAGTACAGAATTCAAGCAGAAATAGATTTTGTGTTTTATTGGGTAAAGAGAAAATGACGTGTCTCTGCAAGTCATCTAGGAATCTTCAGTGAAATTATAGATAAATATCTTCATAAAAACGTATTAAATAATAAATTTATGTAGATATTACTGCTTGTAAATATCAATTTTATGCAGAATGAATACTGATAAAAGTAGGTAAGTAATGACAATGGGAAAGATGTTCACCCAAAACTCAATTCAGGTTAGTTGACCAAATGTTTGTAATTCGGCAGTATAGGTGGCAACTACAAAAAAACAAAAAGGCTTTTCGTCAGATGAAAGCGTGATATGCCGGAGAATTTCCCCGTAGATGCCTGTGCATCCCGTACGTGTGACGTTTCCCCAAACTTTAGAAAAAGGATCTTCTTCAAATTTCAGTTAAAACCTCATTCAGGTTGACTCCATTTACTAACCTTTTTGTTCCACTAAACCTTTTCCATAACTGCTTGGAAAAAGCTGTACTGGAAATAAGTTAGAATGATTTAAAGTGGTGCATCAAATAGGAGGTGTGTATTATTCAAAAATAAAACAATAAAAATATGGCTAAATCAGGCTCTCTTATTTTAAATTTCTATAATGATAAGTAAATTTCTAAGAGTGGCCATCTCCATTCATGCTCTTTGGTGTTCCCACTGTTAATTATTGCAAATCCAATAAGACATTAACTTAAAAAAAAAGAAGTAAACAAAATTTGTCTTATTTTTTTTTGTGTGATTCTTTGGAAATTAAACACTTTTGATCTTCTTTTTTTTTTCAGCTGTACACCATCGGTTTGGATCTCCAGCCAAGTTATGGATGCAAGCTGGAAAAACTGCTTTGAGGAGGAGCTTCTCTGCCCTATTTGCCTGAATGTTTTTGAGGAGCCAATCCAGTTGCCTTGCAAGCACAACTTCTGCAAAGGTTGCATCTCGGAGGCTTGGGCCAAGGAAAGCGCGGCGGTCCGCTGTCCTGAGTGTAACCATGACTACGACCAGAAACCAGCGCTGGAGAAGAACTTTAAGCTCGCCAGCATCGTTAAGCGGTTTAACGCTCTGAACGCAGAGAAGGCTCCCACTGTGCTGCACTGCGTCCTCTGCAGACGGGGCCCCCCGCTGCCCGTGAGGAAAGTGTGCCTCCGTTGCAAAGAGCCTTGCTGCCAGACTCACATCCAAACGCACCTCCAGCAGACGTGCGCGCCGCCGGGACACCTGTTAGTAGACATTGAGGAGCTGAGTGCCTGGACCTGTCCCACTCATGAGGAATACAGGCTGCTCCACTGTGAGGAAGAGCAGGTGGCTCTGTGCCCCTTCTGCTGCATCTCCCACTGCACAAACCAAAGACACACAGTGTGTGATGTGGACACGCAACGCGTTCAGATGCAGGTATAAATCACACCCACTCAGCAGCTCAGTTTGAGAAATAGAAATATTTATTTTAATGCAGAAGATGTAGCTGCACTTCTTTTTTCTTTTTAAAGTGCTCACATGCAAACACACAGCTTTTAACCTTGGTCACACCGCCCACCAAGGAGGTCCACGCCTTTGCATTAGCAGCTCTCTGCCCTCATGCAAGTGCAGCGGGGGCAGAGCCACTCATGTTGGCTTCATACAAGCTGCCCTGATTAAAGTGCTTTTACTGTGAATCGTGTTTCATATAATTTTGCATTTCATCTGCTCTTATGAGCCGTAAGCGCATTCAGGGCGTTTTAACGTGAGGAGCAGAGAGAGGTGGGAACCAGATGCTGCAGAAAGCCTTCATCTGGCAACAAACTGTGAACAAATGAGTTATGATTCGTCTTGGCTGCGCTGACCTCGGGATGGGAGGCGCGTGGAGGAATGTAATCTCCTATCAAGCAGCCTGTCGTGGCTGGGTTACAGTGGGTTGTAAAAGTATTCACACCCTCTTGAGTATTTCCACTTTTTTAAATGTTAGGAATACAAACTTTGATGCTGTATGGCAGAGTGATACAAAGTGGTGCTAAATTGGGAAATAGAAGTAAAAGGAGGAAAGGTTGTTAGCACTTTTTACTTAATAAAATCCAAAAAATGCTGCGTGCATATGGATTCAGACACATTTACGTTGACACCCTCAAATAAAATCTAAATACTCCAACTAGCTATCTATTCAGGACGCCCTGTGTGTGATTGAATCTTATTAGGTTACAGAAGAGTGGCAGGGAAAAAAAAAACTTGCAGCTGGCTTCAGCCCAAATAAGGGACAGATCATCATTTGTGATGTTCTACCTCATGAAATCCTGTTAAGATATAGGACAATGTACAAGGAGTGAAAGCAATACTGTCTTATATCAGCTTCCTCTGCTTTCACAAGTCAGATGTTAGTTGAAAAGTGTGAAAAACAACCTTCCATGTCCACGTTTTGAGCCTGATCCTGCCCATCGGTGAAGGACATTCAGCAGGAGGAACATGGGTTTTCACATCCGTTCTGTTGTTTCTTATTGACACTTTTAGTTACTGTAACCTTTCCAAAGGAGAACATTACAAGGATTTTTTTCTCTTCTCCAAAGTAAATCAAAAACTCCCAACTTCTTCCCTGGTGCAAACTGTTTCTCTGTTTCAGAGCTATTATTGGGACAAAAGCTGCCTGTTCAGCCCTTTCCACAGCTGCTCTTTCTCTCTGACTCTTTCTCTGCACACTTGCACACCCACCCATCTTTTTTTTCTCTTTTTTTTTGTCCCTTTAAAACTGAATATTCCCAGGGAGAAATAGACACCCTGGTTTCTCTTAGATCGTCGTCATCATCCATGGACCTTCACACCCAGAACATCGATTTCCTTAGTAGCCAAACCCATTCGGCGTCTCCCACTCTGCGTCATTTGTTAAAGTAATTTGAAGCTCAGAGCAGCTCCTCATCAGTATTTACTGAGACGTCTTTCTTTCTCCTTGACGGAGCTGTGGTCTATTTTGGTGAAAGCACTTTAAATTCCCCTGGCAGCCCTCTTGTTGCTTTTGGGACAAACAGAAGAGGGAAAAACCAAAGTAGCAACAGTATTTTCATATCTTTCATTATCTTTGGTTCCCTAAGAAAGTTTTCTTTTTGTAAGCGGTAACGTTTCTCTATGCTGGCTGGTCATTTGTGGGATGTGAAAGGAAGAGTAACATAATCCCAATGTCGTCCGCCAGGCGAGCAGAGGAGGACCCTCTCAGCTCAACCTCACCTTGGTTTCTCTCAGGCACCTCAGCAGGAAACCATCGCTCACCCAGCTCTGCTGTTTGCATTTTCTTCTATCTTGGCTATAGTGAGTCAGTTTCCCAGAATGCCGAGGGCAGTTCACTGACATCAGAAGGGGGTGAATATTTGTCTGTTGATTGTGAAAGAGGCTCTCTGTTCATTGAGCCCGAGGCTCCTCCTTTAAACATGAGCTTCCTGGCAACCCACTGGTGTCAGGATGCCTAAATAGGACAGCGTGGAAAGTGATCATTGGCAGATTTAAGGCCGATAAAGGTAGGCTTTCATGCTGCTGCGAGCCCCAGCTTCCATGTTGCATTTCTAACATTGGAAACTAAAATGGGAATCCAAGGAAGCTGACAAAGCTTGGAAAATATGACTGAGGGGCCAAAAGGAGCAGTGGCTGTCATCGTGATGTAAAGTGCTGTAAGTGACAGCCTGTCCCTACTTTTTTTTTCTATACATGTACACTGAGCTACTCATCCTTTATAGAAGGAGTGACTTAAACACAACGTACCATGTGATTTTTTTTTTAATGGTTTAGTCAAGTTTGACCTAGTTTAGGTCAAAATCAACTAGATTAAAAAACTTTGGTTTCATGGTAACACACCTAAAACTGGGATATATCTGCATTCATTTTATTTAAATCAGAAAAGAAACATCAACTCCTAATGTTGTTAAAATAATCTGAACATATTAACTATTCCAGGTAAAGTAGAACAGAGTAATGATTTATTATCTCACAGATGAGAAATTCAGTTGCTTCAGCAGCATGCAAGAGAAATGTTTTCATCAGAAGAAAATCTAGTTACTAGAAAACTGACGTTTAAACAGACTGTTTATAAAAAAATAGAAACCAACAAAAATAAATAAATATGTATTAATTTTATGGGGAGCAATGATGGTTACCAAGTCTATCGGCTGCTGTGAGGAAGGATCTGTGATAATGCTCCCAAGTGCGCTTGGCGTCTGTCTGTCGCTGCAGGATCTCTCCTGCTCTGCAACAGTTTCATGCGTGGGGTCAGAGGCATCGTCCATTAGTCGTGTTATTATTGCGACTGTCCCTCTTTCTTCCACCATCTGCACATTCCTCTACAGAGCTGTCCCTCCGTATAAGCTTATCAAACCATTTAGCTGCTGCTCAAACAAACTATACCAAAGAGGATTGCTGATACCAGCACAAGGTTCCACGTTTACATGATAACTAATGTCTATTAAACACAACAAAAAGAAAGATGTATTAGCAAATCAAAATATTAGCAATAGTTAGCAAATGGAGGGAGAGGCAATGCATGCTTTTTACCTAACCTCATCCAGGGCTGCACAAATGCTTTAATGAATCTGCAAACACATGCATGTATCTGCAGATACCAATACAGGGAAAAAAGCAACACTAATGTCATCTCAAAATCAAGGATAGCTGATGTAACTGTCTTTAGGTATAGATAAAATATAGATAAAAGGACTTCAGTTGTTTTAAGCTACCATTGTTGTTCAGCTCTGCCTTAATGCTCACCGGCACAATCACTAGAGTTTCATAGCTTGCCACTGGAACCCTTTGCCATTCTCGGGACCTTGAGCAGCTCCACCTTCAGATTGATGAAGGTCAATAGGTCGTAGGCATGGGGGACGCGCTCGGCCAGGACACCATCGTCACTCTTCCTTCAGCAAGGCGGTGTCCTCTTCAAGGTGTGTTCAGCCTAGTTTGTTTAAGTGTGTCACATTGTTTATTAGCATTCCTCACTGATCTGTCCCCAGATCTCCCATCTATCATTTTAAATTGCTGTATGCTGTGAGCCACCATGCTGCAGCTCCACTTCATGCTGTTTTTCTTCTTCTTTATGTAGATCAGCAAACCAATTTTCTCAGATCCTCAGAGTTCTTTACCACAAGCTGACATGTTGACCTTTCAATGACCAGTATGTGAGACCAGATTTAACACACCTGCTATCCATTCAGTGACACATGACACTGGGGAGGGAGAATGGCTTATTTTGCACAATCTTGGGTATTTTCAACTAAGGGAGGACTTATTTCTTACAAGCAGTTCATGCATGAATGGCTGTGTTGAGTTATTTTGAAGGGACAGCAAACTTTCCCACTAACACAGCCTGTTCACTGCCTACATTGTGTCAAAAGTATCATATCTTCAGGGCCGCCCCATGGAAATATATGATTAAATATTTACAAGAATGTTAGTGGTTTACTCAGTTATGTGAGATACTACAGGTGCTGGTCATAAAATTAGAATATCATGAAAAAGTAGATTGATTTCAGTAATTCCATTTAAAAAGTGAAACTTGTATATTATATTCATACATTACATACAAACTCATATATTTCAGATGTTTATTTTGTTTAATTTTGATGATTACAAATGACAACAAATGAAAATCTCAAATTCATCATATCAGAAAATTAGAATATTACTGAAGACCAATAAAAACAAAGGATTTATAGAAATGTTGGCCAACTGAAAAGTATGAACATGAAAAGTATGAGCATGTACAGCACTCAGTATTTAGTTGGGCCTCCTTTGGCCTGTATTACTGCAGCAATGCGGCGTGGCATGGAGTCGATCAGTCTGTGGCACTGCTCAGGTGTTATGATAGCCCAGGTTGCTCTAATAGTGGCTTTTAGCTCTTCTGAATTGTTGGGTCTGGTGTATTGCATCTTCTTCTTCACAATACCCCATAGATTTTCTATGGGGTTAAGGTCAGGAGAGTTTGCTGGCCAATTAAGAACAGGGATACCATGGTCCTTCAACCAGGTACTGGTAGCTTTGGCACTGTGTGCAGGTGCCAAGTCCTGTTGGAAAATGAAATCTGCATCTCCAAAAAGTTGGTCAGCTGCAGGAAGCATGAAGTGCTCTAAAACTTCCTGGTATGTGGCTGCGTTGACCCTGGACCTCAGAAAACACAATGGACCAACACCAGCAGATGACATGGCACCCCAAACCATCACTGACTGTGGAAACTTTACACTGGACTTCAAGCAACGTGGATGAAGTGCCTCTCTTCTTTTCCTCCAGACTCTGGGACCTTGATTTCCAAAGGTAATGCAAAATTTACTTTCATCAGAGAACATGACTTTGGACCACTCACCAGCAGTCCAGTCCTGTTTCTCTTTAGCCCAGGCAAGACGCTTCTGACGCTTCTGACGCTGTCTGTGGTTCAAGAGTGGCTTGACACAAGGAATGCGACAGCAGAAACCCATGTCTTTCATACGTCTGTGTGTGGTGGTTCTTGAAGCACTCACTCCAGCTGCAGTCCACTCTTTGTGAATCTCCCCCACATTTTTGAACGGGTTTTGTTTCACAATCCTCTCCAGGGTGCGGTTATCTCTCTTGCTTGTACACTTTTTTCGACCACATCTTTTCCTTCCCTTCGCCTCTCTATTAATGTGCTTGGACACTGAGCTCTGTGAACAGCCAGCCTCTTCAGCGATGACCTTTTGTGTCTTGCCCTCCTTGTGCAAGGTGTCGATGGTCGTCTTTTGGACAACTGTCAAGTCAGCAGTCTTCCCCATGATTGTGTAGCCTATAGAACTAGACTGAAAGACCATTTAAAGGCTTTTGCAGGTGGTTTGAGTTAATTAGCTGATTAGAGTGTGGCACCAGGGGCCATCAATTTTGAACCTTTTCACAATATTCTAATTTTCTGATATGATGAATTTGAGATTTTCATTTGTTGTCATTTGTAATCATCAAAATTAAACAAAATAAACATCTGAAATATATGAGTTTGTATGTAATGTATGAATATAATATACAAGTTTCACTTTTTAAATGGAATTACTGAAATCAATCTACTTTTTCATGATATTCTAATTTTATGACCAGCACCTGTATATGACCCCAGCTTTTATCTGACAAAACAAGTTTCATAAAGAGCATTTAGTTCACTACAGTGCAAATGGAAGTAGTTTGCCATTCTAATTGTATAAACTGATTTAAAACCCACTTTTTTAGTATTTAAGTCCAACTTCAAAGGAAAGTTGTCTAATTTCAGCATTTTTTCATATTCCTAATTCTTTAGTGCAAATATTGGTGCATCGCCAACAATAAATTCTGATCAACTGATCAAAGATCGATTTATAATATTTGTATTTTATTTTTTTCCCTTTTAATGATTCCTGTAGAATTATGTCCTATTTCTTCTTTGCTGTCAGTTTACAAATATCTTCAAAACCGCATTAATTGCTACATATAAAACATTTTTGGAAACCAAACTATGTTGATAAATATTAGCTAAAAGTAGCTAAAAAAGTGCAAATATTTGCTGCAGCAAAGCTTGATACAAGAGAATCAAGTTTTTTTTAAATTAAATATAGATGTTGAGCATCTCTTAGGTCAGCTCAGCTGATGTGCAGTTGAAAATTCTGTTCCTGCATATAGGAGATTTCTTTTTTTTTCTGTCAGAAAAGGGAAGTATCTGATATTTTCTCTGTCTTAAAATGAGGAGCAGTTAAAAGAAAACTTTTAGATAGCTAGAAATGACCTCCACCGATATGAACAAGTCAGCAGAGGGAAGATGCGCGAATAGAGACGCACTGATCCGATACCCGAATCAGATATCAGCTCCCATATTGTCTAATTAGCTCGATCGGATTAGAATGAATGATGCATTTTTTAATCCATTAATTTATTTTCTTATTAATATGAAACAGAGATGCACAGTGACAGCGATCTAGTCACTTCAGTTCTATGTTACGTGCAAAGCAGAGCAGCTTGTGTTAAGCAAACATCGGGCACAATATCTGTTGCTAAGGAATACGGTTCATTCATTCGACAGTAGTATCAGATCGCTATCAGAGTGGATCGGTGCATCCCTAGGCATGAATGCAAGTTAAGCACATCTATTTAACTGGGTTATCATTTTTGCAATCGTGTTGCTGCCCTAGGCAATTGCAAAAAATGGTCTTTTTAAAAATGTATATTAAAAAAAACAACATTTTACGCTGAAATAATAAAATTATTAACTCTACAGAGCAGCAAACTTTCCAAATGACCTTTTATATTCAATTTGACAACAGCAAAAGACATTGAGCTGCAAACAGGCTATAATAGTTAAAATCTGGAGAGGAGCTGAATTTCAATTAGACTGTTTTCTTGATATAAGCGTTTCTTCTTTAGTTTATCAACGTCATTTGAAAATAGCTTCTCTATGAACTTTAGTTAAACTCCTGCATTGAAACATGTCTTCTGTTAATGTCTGTTTAAAAGCTAGTCGGGACTGTCGGCTCTGTGTGGTGTTCAGATATCAACTGCTGCTTTCAGTGTGAGTGTTGTCGGCAGCTGAAGAGTCCTGTTGCTCAGATACCTTCATGCAACAACCATGAAACTCCCTCAAGAGGTCAAAGGAATGTCCTCATTCTCACCCTTTTTTTTTTTGCTCACTCTATTCTCATACACTTAGCTTTCTCATCTTTTTTGTGATTGTCAATTTGCATATGCACTTTTGCTGCCTGTCCTATGTGAGCTCTGTCATGCAAACACAGTGGGAACTGTGAGGAGTACATCATAGCATTATAAGAAACGAGGTGGTGCTTCTTTTGTTCCCTTATACACAAGGTATGTCTGCCATATTAATATAGAGGCAAGGCTTTGTTGCCTTGACAGCGAGGGTTTCATGGTGCCTCTCTTGTGCAGAAACAGTTCATTAAGAAGCATACCTGCCCTCCTCTGCTCATATTCGGCTGTCAGTTTGAGCCTGCAGATTGATTTCTATCTCCTGCTGTAAATAGAGGAGGACTATGTTTACTAGCTCCATCACTGGCCTTTGGCTCTTGTAGCTCTTTTGATCGCCTGTGAAGAAAGCAGGTTGACTTTTCCCGACAACAGACCACACTTATCGCTATACGGTCTCTCACAGACCTTGGAGCAATCAGAAATCCATTTGTGCAGTTTTGTTTGCCTTTGCTGCTTCCCTCCTAACGGGTAATTGCACATGGTCGCCACTGGCAGCTGTTTCCCCTGACTAATCAGGGTTGTAGAGGAAGTCGTGGTTATCTGAGGTTTGCTGAGGTCGGAGCAGCTGAGTCTCTATACATCATTGTCTTTGTGTTTTTAGTGCATCCTTTTGTGCTTCGGCTCTCTGATCTTTGTCTTCTCTTCACAGGCCATGCTAATGAGGCAGCAAGACAGACTGGATTGTCGTGTTCAGAACATCGATGAGCAGCTCAGCAAGCTGGAGTCAGATAAGACCCTTCTGAAGGTGAAGAGAAGCATCAGTGGCTTTTGGCTGAAACATTGCTTGCTGTATAGAAGCAGCTTTACCTTTTTCTTTCCTTTATTCCAAAATCAAGTCAGTAACTTACTTTAAATGACCATAACTCCACCCATTTGGGTTGGTAATACAGTCAGATGAGTCACACCTTACCACCAAGTTAACAATTGCATTCGTAAAGAGAAATGGATTTCCTTTTACTTTGAGAAATTAACATTTATAGAAATATTTAATTATTAAAGATTGTTAAATTAAATGCAAAGCTAATGCTGCTCATCAACTGTTTGCTATATAACATTGACAAAACTTCAATTAAATACAATACACAATACAATGGAAATCATGCTATTTTCATACCAGTAAAGGAATAGTTCATCAAAATGCTTGATAAGCTAAAACACTGAAGAGCCTTTTTGGCTCTAAGATGACAAGAGGAAGAACATTTTGATACACCTTTAGGAGCCGCTGTTAAAAGCATAGATTTCTGAGAAATGTCAGTTCTGCTAATGGATTTTTATCAAAAATATAAAAAAATCTTATGCAGTTAAACTAGGGCTGCAACGATTATTTTGCAAATCGATTAATCTATTGATTTTTTTTTTGATTCATCAATCAATAATTGGATAGCCAAAGGTTCCTTAAAGAAGATTTTATTTTACAGAATAAACCAGGTGAAACTGAAACGTTTCCACTTCAGAAGTTCTGGATAAAGTATACTGACAGACGAAAACATTATTTTTATCTTAAATGCAAAATGTTTACATATTTTTTAGAATCTTTTACGAGCTAAAATATTTTTTAAAGGCTCTATAATCCATTTATCAATGAATCGATTACAAAATGAGTTGACGATGATTTCACTAATCGATTCATCACATTTAATCCGATTAGTTGTTTCAGCCCTAGGTTAAAACACTTTGCCACTAATCAAGCAGTTTGCTAAGATCATTGTCCATCTAAAAGGGCTACTGGTGCCCAGGTTTTAACTTCCTTTCTGTGAGTGGCAGTAAACAAACCCACAGTATGAAACAATGGTTTAGATTGTAACTTATTTAGAACACAGGACATGTGAACAGACATGTTCCTTTGTGCATTTCTGGGTAAGACTTGTTTGCTTTTTTTCTTTATTTCACTATACACCAAGTATCCAAAGTACTTAAGGAGATTTTCAAAACTTATAACTGGTTTTAATGTTGCTTTAAGAGTAATGGCTTCTTCCTTGCTGAGTGGCCTTGTTGCAAGGCACAGCACAGGACTGATCTCATAGTCCATAATGACACTCTTCTATAAAAAGCGTCTTTAACAAAGGTCTTATTCTTTTCTTTACACTTTTGGCAGCAAAACCAGTTCCTCAGACTTTTTTGATCAAACATTAAGAGTTTATTATGTCTAAGTAAAGAAAACAAGCTGATCAGTTAAAGTTGCAGTGGAGCAAAAAGTATTTGACTTATAAAATTGAGTATTCTACAAATATATGCAACTTACCACTGCTTCTGCATTAAGGAAAGTAGTTTTTTTAGGGCATTTAAATCATCTTTTTTTTTTTTTTTAGCATTTCTTGAAAAGACCATCTTCAGTCGACGTGTGTTTGTTTGGTAAAATACTCCTCCAGTAAGTCGGCGCTGTGCTTTGCTAGCTAACGTATTCCCTTCCCCACAGGAGGCCGTGTGCGAGCTGAAGGAGCGTGTCCGAGCTCAGTACCAGAGGATGCACGCGCTGCTGGAGGCGAACCAAGCGGAGGCCGTGCAGATGCTGGAGAGCACTTACACCATGTACACGCGCAAAAACTCCCAGCAGGTCTTGCAGCTCAATGAGAAGCGGCAGGAGTCAGAGAAGCTGCTGAGCTCGGCGCAGTCGTTCTTCCAAAGAGCAGAGAGTTTAAACTTCATGAAGGTACAAACATCAAAGCTTCACCTTGGAGATTGGAGATATTATGGGATGTGTTTCACACTTTTAATAACAAGTGAATCTTATTCTCTTTTCTTTATGCTTGTTTTCTATTTTTCAGAAAACCAAACCTTATCAGCTGCTAATGGATAAGTAAGTGTGTTCATAGGAAACCTTTTTTTTTTTTTTTTTTTTACCACTTTAAAATTAAAATTAGAGGATTTCCATATTATAATCTTGGGGAAGGTTTTTAACAATGCATGTAAATGTCTTTATTTTAATTAGAAGAAAGCACTATTTCTCAAAGGAATGATACAGCCTGTAAAGTAGGGCTGCACTGCTTATTATAATTTTATAGTTATTAGAATATCACTGGATACAAGGCAAGGCAAGGCAAATTTATTTGTATAGCACAATTCAGAACAAAGACAATGCAAAGTGCTTCACATGATTAAAATATAGGAAAATAAAACGGAACCAAAGCAAATAGAAAAAAAATAAAATAAAAAATGTAGAAACAAAACATTAAAAACAGTTAGACTAAAGAAAATAAAAAAGTTGAACTAATGATGTTTCAGTTGAACTGTTTAACTAAAAAAGTTGAAGGCAATCCTAAACAAATGTGTTTTTAGTTTTTAATTAAAGGAAATCCGGCTTTCCGCACTTTTACAGTTTACAAGGTGAGTTTAGAACCGTTTGATCTGCAATAAATACCCAAAATACAGAATCATTATGAGGTTATGCTCTGTCAAAGCAGCAGAAAATTATTCAGGAGTGAAGAAGGTATTTATGTAAAGAAAACGCTCTGACCATCGGTCGGTTCAGCTTAGACCTGCCGTTTGGGAAACTGCTAATTTCTCCCCTGCTCTCAAAGTGGGTTCTCTGTCTGCTGGTGAGGCGAAAGTGCATGTGTTCACCTGCCTTCAAGCACTCAGAGCAAGTCTGACAGAGTCTGAAATGCGCACAGTTCAAGTTTTCACAGCGATTTACTTATTTATATGTGCAAATAAGCTAAATGCATTTAAAACCAAAGTTTCTGCAGCCGTTCCGCTCCTTAAAAGTCAGGAGGTCGTCCTAATTTCATTGTCATTTTGACAAGTTTCAGTATATTCAGCATTTGTGTTGAAATGTGCTGGACAGAGTCATGGAGGAGAGAGCCAGATTTCAGTTAAAGGGTTGATAGGCCCATAAAGGAGCATAGTGGGCTGGATTTCAGCCTAGTGGGGACAACTATGACTGTAGCGTCCCACTAAGCTGAAAGATGCTGGAGAGAACCCGCTACTTTCTATTTAGGGTTCTATATTTGCAGTGAACCCTAAGCAAAGCAATAAACGTTTCCCTAATGATGAAACGTAAAGTTCAGTCTGTTAAACTATATTGTTATTATATATCCTTGTCCCTCAGCTTTGGGGTGTTTCTTTTCTGTTTCCTTTAGCTATTTTTATTAAGCTTGGTTACAGGGTTTGGTTCTGGCATGATCTGAACCATCTTGGGTATGTAATGAGCCCAGACCCTGGATGAACACTTTATTATTGGCCTGACATTTGCTACATTAAATCAGGTTAATGATCATCACTGTGTTGTCTACTTGGTACTGCTGATGCTGGTCTGTAGGGGTAAAGGTGCAGGGTGTTAATAAATGACATAACGTTTATTCCTACAAAGTTAACCATTGACTTTTTTAATCCTTATAATGGAGGTGTTGCATGATGATAATACATGCTGTGTCCCAACTAGGAATTTCTACAGCTTTAATAAAATGTGTTTACGTAGTGGTTTTTATTTAGGTCTTTTGTTCTTTTTTTTAAAGGTTAAACTCCCATCTCAGTGGGGCCATCCCTCCACTCAGAGTCGGCCAGCTCAACTCTCATCATTTCCTATCCGACCTCTCAACCAGGGAGAAGAACCTGCGAAAAATGCTAGAAGGTAGGAAAGAGAAACTTCAAGTAATTAAGGAAGATATTTCGTAAGCTGCTGTTGGTTAATTTGGTATGAAGTGGTTTGTTCCTTATGCTTTCTCCCACCCACCATCATATTTTCAGAACCATTCAATGAGACGTCCATTCTTGAGATTGTCCAGTCTCAAAGCAACCAGCTGGGAATGAGTTCAGGGCTGCAGAAGAGGAAATACAGCATGGCTTTCCTGGACAGTAACTCAGAAAACTCCTCATCTCAGGATAACACGCATTTAATCTATAGCAGCAAAAAGGCCTTTCTGACCGAGCAGGGCCACCGCTCCTCGTCTGTTTTTTCCTCAGAGGTCCTCCCTCAGACTCCCCATACCTCCGGGTTCCTTGACCCTGCTGCCCATCACATGGTGGGTCTGGGGTCTAGCTCTAGCCGCCACTCAGGAAACCTTTTCCCCTCCTCCCACTTCCCCAGTGGAGGAGCCTCGCAGCAACCCATGTATGAGAGCAGGAAGGTTTTGATGTGCACCCTGAATAACTGCTGCTGCTCCAGAGCCCCGGCTGCTCGCGCCCAGCCTCCGTACCCGCCCTTAGACACCTTCCCTTCTCAGGACTTCTCGTCGCATGCCCTGCTTCCTGCCAGTCAGCCCCTGCAGCATTATCCCGTCAGAGGCCTGATGGATGCATCGCAGACGTCCAGACACCCGGATTTCTACGGCTTGTATGGCCAGTCTTCAACTAAGCATTATGGGACCAAATGAACTAGGATCAGTGTTTGTTCTGTTACTGCATCTAGGCCTTTAGGATGGGATTATAATATTTATTCGTCAACGCTTCTGGCAGCCGTTATAGCCCGTTTAACACAGTAACATAAGTAACTCCTAAATCCGTTTGCATTTTGTTTCATTTCCAGCTCCACTGGAAGTGCTGATGTGAATATTTTAGTCTTAAAATCCCTCCAAGCAGCAAATGAGGAAGTGACACATCTTTTATCACACGTTCTGCTGTGGAAATCCAGTGCCTAAAGAGAATGTTAACACCATTCTTACTCTGTTTGCAACTCCTGAGCTCTTGACTGTTTCCCATTTGTGGCTGGAAGCGAGCAGGTAAACCTCTCCATGCAGATGGAATTTAGTGTCACTTGAGAAAAAAAAAAAAATCCAAACACTGGACTCCAAAGGCTTGTCAGTTTTTCATGTATTTTTTATAGCAGAATATGAATAAACCAAAGTATGTGAAAGATGTCGAATAAATACGCAGATTGAAAACCTTGAAAAGGTGTATTCTGTTTGTTTTTTTCATTATTTTTTTTGCTATTTTAACATTGCATCCTGTTATAGTTAACAGTGGGGGAAAATGCAGATTTGAAAGGATCACTTTTTTTATTGTCAGCCCTAAATGTTAAAATAGAAATTAAATAAATTTACATTCAGTCAAAGAGAAACTGAAATTGAAAGTATAATATCATTCCTTGATTTACAAAAAAAAGAGAAACTTTCCAAGTTTCGACTTTCGAGTTTAAAAAAACCCCATAAAATATCACAGGCCTCTCTTACCATGACTCTGGAACTGGAATCCATTAGAGGCTAAATATTTTGCTAGTCAACTCACATTAAACACATTTATCCCCAAACTTTTTGGAAAAAATATTTCTGTGGACCTGGCAACCTGTCCAGCATGTACCCCGCCTCTCACCCATAGACAGCTGGAGATAGGCACCAGCAACCCCTCGTGACCCCGCATGGGACAAGCATGGCGTAAAATGGATGGATGGATTTCTGTGGAATGACAAGATAAAAAGTGGAAATTAAACGTGGTGTAAATGTACCACAGCATTTGAAAACATCAGTGAATTTCACAATGTTTCTAATGACAAGAAATTCACATCAGATAAATGTAACTGAGGTAATCCACACATTAAAAGGAGCCAACTCCAACAGACCCTTAAATAATGTGTAATAAAGTAGAATGAATGTTCCCATGAACAGTGTTTGGTTTTGAAGGTTAGAGCATCATGGTGTTGGGGTGTTTTTCAGCATGTGCTTCTTGCAGACCTCGGGATGATTGTAGAAATGCATGGAAATGTTCTGATTCCAATCTGAAGTGAAACGAGGGCAAATCTTTCAGCCGGATACTGATCCTGAACTGACACACGAGAAATATTTGAACTGGTTTTAAATAAAGAACGATAACCTGCAAGAATAACTGACTGGAAATCTATGGAAAGAACTGAAGCTTAGAGTTCATAGAAGACTCCCACAGAACCTTCAGCAGATGAAGCTTGTCTGGGTTAAAATCATGTCTGTGCAGAGAGGAATGTTTCATGAAAGAGATGTGTTGAAGTGGGAGAGAGGCTCTTCTATAAAGCATGTTACAGTTTTTCTTAGATTTACAGTTTTTCTTAGATTTTCTTAGATTAAAATGGAAGACTTTCCTTTAGAAGAAACAAAGAGCCAGAGCTGTGTTCCAGTCCTGCGTATGGAGAACACGGGGGAGGAGGTTTGAACAATGATTTGTTACAGTGTGACCCTCAGCAGGCCCATTATCTGCCAATTTAGGACAGTTCACTTCCTCGTCAACATCCTGGTCTCTGGCAAAATCTCTATCATCCTTCTTTGTCTTATTACCAGAGCTGCTTGTCAGGTTAGGTCAGAGAACAGGAATAACTGATGAGCAGCACCTCCTCCTCCGCTCCTCTGCCGGGGTATGATTTGCAGGGGCTGGATAGTGGATGAAGAGAAGGAGGGTCTGGGTTTTAATGAGGTCTTGGATAGAATATCATCATCTTCTATTTATCTGTCACTCATATTTTACCGTGCACCTCCCCCACAGGGAGATAATAAGAGCGCGGGGGGTGTGGGGGGTGTGGGGGGGGGGGGGCAGAGTCAGGACTGAGACTGAGAGGGAAAGGAAGAGAAAGGGCAGGCTTGTGAGTGAAGCTTATCACTTATTTATTGGCTGTAATATGTTCCCCATTTCAGCTTTTATTAGCTCAATCTGATTGTTTTCTAGTTTTTTGTTAAATGTTTTTCTATATTTTTTCCATCTGCTAAAGCAACAAAGAAAGGAGGGGATTTATCAACAGAACTAGAGTCCGATCTGTGTTTGGAGCCCAAATAGTAATGCCTTTATTAACTGATCCTCTTTATCTGTGTGTCGCTGTTGAGCTGCTGGTCTAAAGAAGGCGGTTTTATATCCATAAATATGATCTAAAGAGCTGATGTCCTATAAATGTGACCATGTTTGAGCCAAGATGGACTACAGACAATACCTTCCATTAGTGCTAACCTCAACTTGGCAGTTTTTTACAGTTATGTTTACAGTCAGGTGTGTGTTCAGGTGTAAGAACATGGTCACAATGTTTATTCTGTATTAAGGGTAAATAGGCCAAGCACCGCCAGCTGCACTCATTTGCTGCAGGTGTGTTTGAGCTGTTCTCTATGCAGGAGTACGACACGCCCTGGCCTGTAGCAGGACGCCCCGGCCTGCAGCAGGACGCCAGCCGCCGGTGGCTCTGTGCGGAGGTCTGTGCAGCTGTTCTTTATGCTTTCTGTCAGTTGGTCTGGATGTGATATTTCTTCGCCACATGCTCTTTTAAAAGCATGTAGCCAGTACCTCAGCGGAGCTTTGACGGCCCATTACTCGTCCATGGGCCCTTCTTAATTGGCCTAAGGATCTAATTTTTTTATTCACTCAGAAGTTGAAATCTCCAAATTTGTAGTAATAATATTTGGTAAATGGAAATAGGGTGACTTTTACCTTTAAAGTTCTGATTTTAGAAATAAATCCTTTGACCAATAGCTGTCTCTGTATCTGTATAGACCAAGCTTGAACATAAAGAGAGTATTGGAAAGAGAAATGCCCTATATCTCTTCACATTGTGTTTACATATCTTGTAATTAATGTTTGCACACTCTTTCGTTAAAAGAAAAAAGTTTTCCTTGAACCCCAGTCAGCCTCTGCAGAAGGCCGCTCACAGTGAGCCTGGTTCTGGTTCTGCTGGAGGTCTCTTCCTGTTAAAAGGGAGTTTTCCTCTCCACTGTCACTACATGCATGTGTGGTGTGAGGGATTGCTGAAGAGTCGACAACAAAATTCAGCAAAAATTGTCACTGCAAGCTCCTACTGGAGGAGCAAATCAATGCCTGGAGGCAAGTAACTGGTTTTCCTTGACAGAAAGGTTAACCAATATGATAGTATTGTTTCTGTAAAGTGCCTTTAGACGACATGTGGTGGCATATGCGTAATATAAATAAACTGAATGGGATTAAAGCGCCTCATATTATAAGCATAGCTGTAGATACAGCTATAAATGAAACGAACTGGATTTATAACCAATTCTTGAAGGTCCATATAACCCATAATAACCGTATTCTCCTTTCATTTGGATTTTCTTTCATTGTCCTGCCCCCCCTGCTCTAAAGACCTGTATCCGACTGGCCTGTAAATGATCTTCTCACCGTAGAATCATGGATTCAGTGTTTGGAAATGGCCTCATTTTTGTTTGCAGATGATAGACGGCAGCTGTCTCCTCTCTAAGACCAGTGCTGATGCATCATCTATGTTCTTTTTTTTTTTTTATGGACAGGCTTGTCAGATCTGTGAGCCCTTCCCCCATTGGTTCTTAGTTTGAATGCTTCAAACTGACTTCTCCAAAGGCAGGAGGTTAGAACAGAGGACCTTAAGCTAGCTCTGTGTGATTTGGTTCGATTTGAAACACCCAAGATCCCTTTCTCTCTATGCTCCAACATTGTGTCCTACAGAAAATGTGTCACAAACTGGTTGGTTATTTACTTCTAATCCAATATATAAAGTACATAAATGCAATTCGATTAAAGTTGGGATTTTTCTAAGATCAGCCCACTACAAAAAGATGATTTTATTATTAGGCCTTTTACACATATTTAGTTCAGCCAGGAAATTTGTCAACATCTCAACAATGATAGGAAGAGAAGTTTAAGTTTATATAGAAACTTAAATACAGTAATTTGTTAAATGAGGCAGTCAGGACCGAAAAAAAATGAGAAAATTGTTGGTTCCAAGTAGCCAATTTCTTTATATTGTCTTCAAACAAGCAGGGCTCTGTAGCAAGGAGCACATTGTGGCAGTTTACTCATCTAATGAGGCGTGGTGAAGAATGAAGGAAAGGGGGAGTGTAGATAAATATGAAGGCCTCCTGATTTGGCGCTTTTGGGAAACCTTTGTGATTAATAGCAGAAAAACAAAAAGATAGGGAGGATGGATTGTTAGTGAGAAGAATAAAGAGGGGTAGGAGGATGAGTTAAAGGAGGGAAAGGAGAATGATGAGTAAGAGAGGGGGGGCTGAGAGGTTCAGATAATGAGACAAACAGTTATGGATGGATGGATGGATGGATGGATGGATGGATGGATGGATGGATGGATGGATGGATGGATGGATGGATGGACGGATGAATGGTCAGTCCTTGGAAGAGTCCTACAGTTTCAGTTCTTATGTCCCTTTTTAATCTAGGATCCTTTAAAGCTTCAGACATGTTCTACTTTCTCCTCGCTTTGCTCTAAAAGCTGAAAGGTACGGCGGACTGTGCAGCATTATGTACACAGCTGTGCTGCCTTCGCTGTCATGTGTAAACCCCATTCTCAACTGTCAATACATACAAAAAAGAGAAAGCACCATTTATATTACAACAAAAAGGTTCACTGTATTTTAAAGGGTCTTAAAAGCTAGAGTAGATGGCAGTTATGACATGAAGAAAAAAGATACATAGATTAAAAAACAATGCAAAAAAAACTTTTAACATCTTAAGAGTGTGCAGTGTCTTTGTTTGGAACTGTGCTTAGTCAGAATGGATGAAAACTGTCTTCAATTTTCAGGCCTTGCACACAGATTAATCATGGTTTCAATGGATTCCAAGATGATGAAGAAAGAAGACGCGTCAGACTCCTGCAAACCACAGCTGCACATCTTTTTAAACTAGAGCTCCAAACTGTTAGCTGTTACCATGGTAGCTTTAGGATGCACTGCAGTGACACACTGAAGTGTTGAAAGCAGAAGCTTAAAAGTACTTATTTTCACCAGTTGCAGTTGTGCATATGATTTCCTCTTTGTTTGTTGTTCATAAATAGCATTTGCATGGTGGGGAGATTTTAGGGGTAAAGTAAGAAACTTACAGAATGTTAAAACTAAAAATGTAAGAACAAACAAACAAATGCACAAAACAGCCAGAGAGTTTAAATATTTTTTACGGATATGGAAACTCTGCTCTCTGTACATCAGGATGGACTTTTTGTCTCAGTATCTTAACCTTGTATTAGAAAAAAAAAACCTTCAATATTCATTCCGGTTATATGGTGATTAGTTTAAAAACAAGAAAAAGGCGAGCCATATTTCATTTAGGAAATTAAAAAGAAACTCCTGAAGTGATTTTTTCATTTCTGTGTTATCACTGATGAGCCTTGCAGGACCTTTAAGTCTTCAGAGATGCAGACCTCAATGGTTAACAGAAAGAATTAAAAATATTGAGGATCCAGAATGCCTTCCCTGATCATCTCTATCAACCAAGCAACCCCCTGCTTAGTGCACTGAAAATGCAAAGTAATTTTTGTTGGAAAAGTTTTATTGAGAATCATATTCGTTTTTTTGTATCTTTTAAAGCAAAAGTGTTATTTTTAAAAAAGATATCCTCATCATCATGGATGATATTACCTTCTTTGGCTCATTTGCAATAGATTTCCCACCACAGTTTGCCAGATTAAGCAGCAGAGAAGGATCTTTTCCTGCTGTTTTATTCATTATCTGTGTCACAGAACCAAAGCACTGCAAAGAAAGAAATCTAACCTCCACATCAAGCTGAGGACACAGCATTGGACCATAAAATCCTTATACCCAATAAAATTGGAGCGAATGCTCCCAAAACGCTCCCTCAGCCTGCTGTGAACCGACCGGATGTGGTTTATGAGTCAGAAAATAAGGTGCAGCAGCACCTGCTCTGGGTGAAGGTGACATTAACTAGAAGACTGTAATACACTGATATCCTGCCTGTCACATGACCTTGGTGTCCTGTGATTGGCTCAAAGGATTGTTAGCAGAGGGATGTCATTAAAGGCATCACCCTCCATGACTGTCAGGATGGACATTGGCAGTTCTAGACCAAATTTACCAGGGGGAGGCGGGGGAGCGTGGTTAATTATGGGGATGAGAGAAAAAACTAGCCAATAAACTGCAAAATATTGAACTCTAAGTGAGTTTCTTTAAATACCTGGATTTATACTTGAATTAAGCAGGTAAGTGAGATACTTTTCCAATTAAATAAGAACGCTTACATTCAAAAAAAAAAAAAAAACTGCAGTATCTTATTTGAAGTGCGTAATATCTAATTATTATAAGGGTTAAAAATACTAATTCCATTGCCAGATCACCTTATTTATGTCCTTAAATTATAGGTAATACACTTATTTTATGAAACGTCTACTAATTTTTAGGGTTTTTTTTTTCTTCTGTCTATTTCATCCTTTAAAGTATTAAGGGAACCAAATAGCAATGTGTTGCCCTAGAAACCTCAGATAAAGTAAATGAAAACTGTGATTATATCTCAATATGCCTGAATCTAAAACTGCAACAGTGCATATAATCACAGGGACTTGGACCACTTCTACAGGGACACTGGCCCCGGTCTAGAACTGCCCATAGATATTCACACTGTTGTATTCTGGTCCTCAATACCTTCAGTTAAACTATGCTTGTTTAAGCTCCTTGAAAGTATCACGAAAAAAGTCCAGTTTGCTCCATCAACCTCCTACTGCTGCAGCAATTCCTGTTTTCTGTGCACCTCTATGAAGCACATGTTTCTGCCACTCAACCTTTCATTAATATGCTTTGCTAGTATCCTCTGAAGCTGCTCTGGTAAAACTTCTTGTGGCTTATCCTCCTTATGGTGGGGGTCACAGTCTGCAGGG
Organism: Cyprinodon tularosa; assembly: GCF_016077235.1. Lineage (NCBI taxonomy): Eukaryota > Metazoa > Chordata > Actinopteri > Cyprinodontiformes > Cyprinodontidae > Cyprinodon > Cyprinodon tularosa. Next base: position 1,285,871 of record NW_024039085.1, on the reverse strand, counting down.
CAACTCTCAAGTCAAAATGCATCATTCAGTAACTGATTATTACAAATCATGTGTTAAGGAGTATATAAAAAAACTGGATGTGTAAAAAAAGAGACGGTTCTCAGTATTTCTATGAAGACCTTCCAAACTAACCAGAACAGCTGCAGCTTATATCTGCAGTTGAGCACAGATTAGCTTCCAACAGGCCATGTCTAGGTTGTTTTCTGCCACTGAGAAGAGTGTGTGTCGATGTTTCGCTCTAGTTGGATATAACCGCATCTGCCTTCATAAAGCTTTAACAGATGTTGCTTCAGAGCTACTTATTGTTGTCGGTGGTTTACAGTCAGCGTAATTTAGAGTATGTTCCCGTGTTTAGTTTGCTTTGTCTCTCCGCTATATTTTGGTTACTTTTCAGGGATTGAATTAAAGTTTGTTTCTACATATGTGAAAGCACACAGTTATCTTCTTGTTGGATGGGCCAAAAAGGTACATAGGTATGTGTTTAAAAAAGGGAAATTCACATTAATCTTCAATAGAATCAGCTACAAGGACAAGATAAAACAATTTAATGATATAGCAAATCATAAAAAGCCCTGCTTAAAGGTTGGTTTGTGGTGTTTCCTATGCAATGTAAAATTTTGCATAAAACAAAGTGAAGGAAATTTAATATTAGTGGTAGTACATTATTTAAAAAATAAAAAGAGAAAAAAACTAGTTGGTGAGGGGTGTTTGCCTGTGTGGGGGAGTCTGCTGAACCTGACCAGCGTTGGTTGGGTTTTCCTGACATGCAGTCATTTGCTTTCCCTTAAATAAACTAACCCTCTATACCTGGTCAGAAGTTCATCCTACTGCAAACCCTCTTTTTCTCCTCAATGTTCTTGATGTCTTTTTAATGCCTTCTTGGCCTAAAAGGAGGAATTAAATGAAAAGATAAACTTAACAAAGCAAAGAAAATGTAAATACTGTCTGAATACGGATTGTTGCCTTGTCTAAATTCTATAGAAAAGGTTGCCTGATATTCTTAACCATCTTCAAAGAACCCCCAATTATACTGTTTTAGCTTAAAGTTGCTTATTTAGCACAACTGGTTAAATATTGGCCAAATAAGAACTTGGATGCAGTGGCAGTTCTAGACCAACAAGGCAATAGTTCCATATTGATATTTTAACTCGGACACAAAGAGCCACTTGCAAATCTGAAGTCCCCAGATATAATAGATAAAAAGTTAAGTTTATTGGTCACAATTTCATTTTTGTGGTCGGTTAATATTTAGATGTAAAACTGAACGTAACCCCCCAGATGTCGGTGCTCTAAACTTTTCATTTATATCCTGAATCACCAGTACCGGTACAGTTAGTGATTTTTTAACTGCCCCACAATTGTTTTTTCAATAAAATTAGATTGAAACATTTCAGGTGTTTTGATATTAGCGTTATAAAATATCACTGTAAAAACTTGGAGGCGACTTGGCAATGTTAATTGGTGGAACCCTAAAACTGATCTCATCTCAATGACACTGAAGCTAAAAAAAGCAACACCTTGATTTTAAAATCTTAGTAAAAATAAAAGAAAAAAAATAGATCCAAGTGGCCAATCAGCTATGGTTTCTTTCACAGCGCATATATTTATTAATATGATTTCAGTATAGAGGCCAGGACCCGTTCTATAGACGCCCTAATAACAGAATTGATACTTTCAGAACCAACGTGTATTTAAGCTTTTCAAAGAAACATTAACACTGCTGAGCAACATCCATCCATCCATCCATTATCTTACACGCTTGTCCCAATTGGGGTCTGCTGAGCAACATGTTCAACAAAAATCAAGCTACAAACTGGAGATAGTCAACAAGCATTTATTAAACTGCATACAAACCAACTGTTTTATTCAGGTTGAATCAGAACGCGTTTTCCTCCATGAACAGGACAAAGACAATCTTCTAAACTCTTAGATTTAGCGTCTACTGGTGGTAGACGTGTTTTTGTCACCAGTGACGCCGCAGTAAAATCCTTACAGTGGAAATGTTAATATATACAGTAAAAAATGTGGAAATATGTTCATATCAAAAACACTTATACAAATAATTGTCTTCTCCATTGTGATGAGGTGAAAAGAGAGGGTTGGGGAGCGGCTTCTTTGGTGGCGTGTTTTGATCTGCCGCATTCATATAGCAGTGTGAAAGAGGTGGACAAGATTTCCATCGGTAGAAAAAAACTTTTGTCAGGGGGTCCTCACAGTCTACTAATTCTTCTTCTTCTTTGCTGGTTTGACAGCTGGCAGCTCTTCTTCCTCATCTTCCACCTCATCATCTTCTTCTTCTTCCTCCTCCTCAGACATTTCAAAATACTGTGAGGCTGAGAGAGGAGCAAAGTTAATAACATGCTAACCTGTGTCTTATATGAAGTTTTGTGCGAGATATGCCCAAAATTAAGCATAATTTTAAAGTAGACGTTTTTTTTATCTTTTACAAATAAAATGAAAATTCAGTTTATTATATAGAGCCAATTCACAACACATGTCATCTCAAGGCACTTTATAGTTCACCAGATCATACAGTCAGATTGATTCAAAGTTTTCTATCTAAGGAAAACCAGTTGATTGCATCGACTCGTTGACTCCAATGCAATCCCTCACACTAAACATGCTTGTAGCGACAGTGGAGAGGAAAAACTCCCTTTTAACAGGAAGAAACCTCCAGCAGAACCATCCTCAGTGTGAGCGGCCATCTGCAGAGGCCGACTGGGGTTGAAGGAGACAGAAGCAGAGATAAAAAGCAGCTGTAAGCGTGAAAAGCATGAACATACCAATAAGGTGGAGGCCACTAACAGAAACTGGTCCCGTTCCAGCTTTAAGGCGTAGAGTAACTGGGGCTTTCAGCTCAAACTCTCCCAGGTTCACCTAAAGAAATAATCAAAAAGTTTTAAACTTTAGGTCAACTTTGTCTCCATGTCTTTAGGAAGCCATTCACTGTGAGGTTTACACACCATAGGCAGACACTTGAGGTGGAGGTTGGCTATGGGGACTGAGACTGTTTTTCCCAGGTGGTTCATGGCGGTTACCTCCACCACGTTGCTCTCCTCCTTGGCTCCCTCACCAAGGCAAACCTTAGAAATAAGAGTAATTAAGGTCAGCGCTGATCCACATAAAATAAGTTGCCGGTTAGTAAAGTTGAAAAATCGAAACCGCACAGTTGGACAAACATGTGGGTAAAATGCCAAAAAAAAAAAAAAACCTGAATGTACAGTTCTAAGCTCTAGGAAGTGCTCCATGTCCTCGTCCTCCTCATCCTCATCTCCTTGAAAAGTGTAGAAAGGTACTTTAGAGGACAGCTCGCAGCCTGCGAAAAGAATAAAACCATTATATTAATGAGGGGAAACACAAGAATGAAAATTACTATCATAGGTCCCAGAGACCCACGTGCGCGTTTTCAGAGCAGCTTTAGAATCTGATTGAGCTATTCTTACTGAACAAGAAGCTTTCCAACTTTGACTCTCCGGTACGGGAGCCCTCCGAAGATTCACCCTCAACGAAAGACATTTTGTAGAAACGTTAAAAGTTGTCTAGACTCTGAGGTTTTTGGAACGAACTAGCGCTCAGCAGGATGGAGAGCGGCGCGGAGTAGTGACGAAAGACCGACGTCATATTTAGGCGACCTTTATTTTGGTGCTCTTGGCGAATCACCGTCGAGGGAAAAAAAAAAATTATATGTATCCTGCGACTTAAATCTTAGTAAAATGTGGTTCTTTATTTTGTTTGTATAATGTTTTCTTGTATAAAACAATCGCAACTGAACATATCCTTTTGTCACAATATAAAGAAAAAAAAAGATTTTATTTTAAAATCGTTTTCTGCGAATGATTGCTGGGTTAGAAACAGCTGTTAATGGCCAAACGCTATTTTAAAAACTACTAAGAAAAATCTCGAGGATATATTAACAATTACAGGCAACTATCGGGTAATGGGTACTTTTTAATTAATTGGAATGAAGTAGTCTTATTTTTGTACAAGTTATTAAATAATTTAAGGAAACTGGTGCCAAAAATATATTTTTTATTACAATTCAGAAAAAAATTAGCCCCCAAAAATGAATGACACAAATTAATAAAAATACAACCCTTAACTTTCATCTGTTCAAACAAAAGTAGTCTAAACTTGAGATAAACAGCACCATAAAAATTATGTTTTATATATATATATATAATTGTCATAATGAAGAGATAACCCAATAAAGTTCTTAAAGTAATTAATTTAAAAGAATTGGTTGAAAGGCTTTAATCACAATTTATAATAAATCAAAAAAGTATACTATTCTTAATAAAAAAAAAAAACTTTCAATCACCAGTCTAAGCTTTGAGAAGAAAACAGTGATATCTTTGAAAGTTAAAATCATATTAACAAAAATTAAATATCTGAAGTCGCTAATACTCTTAAACATTAACAAATTGGTATTTAAGTATAGACTAACTGAACCACACATAAATATGACAAATATTACTAAAAATATCTAGGAACATAAAACCAAGTATCTGTGATTACAGCTAGGATATCTAGAGGAGAGGCAAATAAAAAAAAAAATTAAATATAGTGAACAAGACAGAGTCGTTATTTTAGACGATTTATTACTTTAATGTTACTTATCTTACATAGAAATATTACAGAAATAAACTGCCACATTAATGACCCCCGCCCCCCCCAATCCCCGAAGATAAACTGTACAGTCTAGGGGATTTCTCCGAGTAATTAAGTCAAATGTAGTCGACAAAAAGCAACAAAAAAAAATTACAAGCATCAAACAGTAAAACCTCCTGTTGGAAGAGGTAAGTCACTAAAACACCAACTTCATTTGCTGAAGAGCAGGTCCATTGGAGTTTCCTTCCTTGTTAGCAAGTGGGACGGATCTGTCCAACAAGGGATTAACATTGTTTTCCTTCAGCTAAAAACAGAATCTTAAGTCATTTTCAAAAATAACATACAAAACAATTTAATACTTCATGAATGACAATATATACAAACAATCTGAGCACAACACTTTTATGCTTGTTTTTCAAAGTGGCATGCTTCATCCTATATGAAACAGAGGAGACTTTTACCAATGTCAGCCACAGCAAATCCAACACACCTCATGCACATCATGAATGTACAGTTTGGAAACATCAGTACAGTTTGGAAACAGGAAGCTACTGGAGAGCAGCTGCTGTAGCAAAAGTGCTTAAACTAAAAAGAAAACTTTTGTTTTTCCAGGAACAAATGGAAATGAGTCCGAAAAGCAAACATTTAACTTGGAAAAAAAAAAAAAAAACAATGATCTAGCTCAAGAGCTTTAAAGCTGTAACTGAACATAGAACCATGATCATGATTCAAAGAAGAGGCTCACCTGATACTACATTCATTAGAATGAAAGGATTTAAAACTGATGATTTAATTTAAGTACTGATCGAAGAACTATAAATACAGAAAAAAAGGTTTGACTACCAGTGTTCCTGATGAAAAAACATTGTTTCTGGTCCCAATGATTAATTTGAGCTTTCTTTAATAAAGAGGGCATAAAGTCAACATTTCAATTTAACCAGAGAAAATAAAACGAGGACTGATGCATATCATTTTGTAAATGTGAAAACCAACGGAACATAAAACCAAAACAGACCCAGCAGATGCTGTAAAATTAACAATCAGTTGTAAAGATCAAAAAGGCAACAGCTGGATGGGAATGAAGCACAGAAATGAATAAAGATTAAAAGAAAGAAGCAAACTGTTAACATGTAGATGCTTTTCTATTGCTAAGCAAATGTTTGCAGCTACTTTAACGGAAATCAAGAGGAACCTTCGGCTAACTTTTATCAACACTTTCTTTGACATTCAGGCCTTTCCTCCCCCAGTGTGCTGCGAAGCACTCCAACCTTCTATTAGCACCTCTTTCCTTTTTATTAGATGTCCAGAAACTAAAATGAAAAGAGGAAAGCCAAATTTAGGAGCCACCTTCTTTTCATTGTTGCTACCGTTTCAGATTCCTCCTCCCTTTTTCAGTAGGATGAATGAATGGATGTAGTAACAAGTCATGGAGTCCTAAAAATCAATGCTGGGGGGCCACGCTTGATGTTTAACTTTTATCTGTTAAATCCAACTGAGCCACACCCTATAATGATGGCATGATTTTCCTGTGCTCATTTAGAAAAATCCCCCCCTCCCTCCAAAAAACAGAACGGCCTGGGCTGAGCCCAATTTTAATGGAGGTAAAAAAAAAACAAAAAGAAGAAAACAAAGAAGGATCTCCACACGATGAGGTACCAAAAAATGCTTAAGGTGTGTCGACTGGCTCTCGCTCTGCCCGTCGCCGTGACAGCGCGCTTCTTCAAAGGCTGCGTCCCATAATGATGATGTCTTTGGGGAAGCCGTCCATTTTGGCCACTTCAAAACATCCCAGCTTACTGTAGAATTCCATCATTCGTTTATCAGTCTGACGAACTTTACAAAAAGCACCATGAGAACCTGAAAGTGAAAAAAAAAAAGCGATAAACTGTAATCATGAGACAACATACATTCCTAAATATTTATAGAAATGTATACTTTGAGAACATTGAGAATAACTGAATAATTTATGTGACAGCTGCAGAGTTCTACTCACCATTAGCCTTAAGAGAAGATAACAGACATCCCATCATGCTTTTGGCCACACTGGGGTCAGTGACTTTGGCGTGAATGTCTACCTTAATGAGGGATGGAAAGTTGGACAGGAAAGATTCTGGTAGACCCTCCTCCTCCTCATGAAAACTCAGGATCATCTTCTGCAGAAATGAACAGCAGATCATGGATTGAAGTCACCAACAGGAGAAAGAAGCCTTCATGTTTATACAGACGCTGTATGTCTGTAGATGTTCATACCTCAGCCTCGGAGAGATCCTTCTCACAGTCAGGTTTGTGGTATTTCTCTTGCATGAAGGGAATCCAGCTCAACTTGCATTTCTTGATGAAGGGCTTCACGTCTACAGTGCCAAGAGCATAACCGCAGATCCCCTCATCATCCTCCAGCACGAAACCGTAATCTGAACTCACCGTCAGGAGCCCTCCGACTAACCTGTAATCAGGGATCAGGTCAGCATTAAATATTCAGTTTTAATCAAATCCAGTTGACTATAAATTCACGCAGGCTGTACCTGTCCCCTATCAGGTCGGGTTCCTCCTCGGCAAACGGCTCATCTTCCATTCCTTCACAGTACATTTCCTTACAGATTTTATAAACTGCAGCCTGCAACCAAAGGAGATGTTCACAAAATTAAAAGTAAGCAGCGAGACAACCTGAGCTTCAGTGGAGTGATAGCAACATATTTAACAATGGGATAAAATCAAACTGTCAGATGATGAATATACATCAGCATTCACAGCTCACATCCAAATACATAGAAACATTGCTCACTTTTGGGACTCAACTTTCACCATAAATGTCTACATTGGATGGATAGATAGGAGGTGTAAAGGAAGGAAGGTAGTTAAGACTATAAAAAGGGAGGGAAGGACGCAAAGATAGGAGGAAGCAGGAAAACACGGACATAAAGATAGAAGGAGGGGGGGGGTGAGTAGGGAAGAGTAGGAAGGACAAGAGGATAATATAATTTTGACAATGGCATAAAGAATAGGGGATGAAATCTGAACACTTTTTACAATTCTCGTTTGTAAAGAACTAAAACCAGGCAGAGTAGAAACTCATAAATATTCAGATTTCAGCAGGATTTATAGAAATGTGGAGCTTTCTTCACACAAAGTGACATTACCTCATCTTTGGGGTAGTACGGCCGTATGGTATAGATTTTGGAAGTTGGCAAAGAAGGTGGAGGCTGGTAGAAAAGATCGTTTGCCCCATCTATTGGCAACAATCTCTGTGGGTTTTAAAAACAAAGAGGTTCAGTCTTACAGAGAACAGGCAGGCGGAGGCTTTGCCTGACTACATTTGCTAAGATGTTCCACAGTCAACCCAGCATGAACCATAAAAAGACAAATCAAGTGCCTTGAGAGTCAGGATTAATCAATTAACGGGAGTTCAATGTTGGCCTGACAGTGGACAACCAGAGCAAACACCACATCCTTCTAATTTCTGCCTTGGAGCAGAGAACAACAAGTCTTTGCAAACAGAATGCAATGAGGGTTTATTTTTGGTCTGACTAAGGCTTTACTGACAGGAGATGCTCCTTTCCCTTTGGTCAGGCATCGCAATATTACGCATGCGCAGGACCCTCCTGTTGAGAAAAATAATGATGCTAGCGCAGAAATATGGAGAACTCCAGGAAAAAAACCACCAGCGGAGGGGAGATAGAATCGAAACCCAAATGCTCAGCAGCGCACCAACCAGGTGGACGCAGTGTTTTAGGGAGGAGACTGGTTCGTTTAATCTTGGAGTTCTACCTTTGCACAAACGCTTGCGTTCTCGCTTGCGCTGCGATGCTTGCGCGTGCGCTCCCAAAACTCTTTGCCTGGGTTCTTTTTTTTTTCTAGTTTATTTTGCTCTTTTTTTGCGCAGTGCTTCCCTGCAAAGAAACGAGATGTCATGAAAAATAAAACCTAAGCCGTGCTCGCTTGCGCCGCTTGCGCCAGGGAAAAAACAGCATCTCCTTTGGCAGCTGCTGCAAGAATATAGAAGACATCAAAACAATACAAGAAATGCCGCGCCAAAATCCGGCATAGGCTCTTCTTTCAAAGGGGCGATTGAAATTCCACCTATAGAGTATGACAGTACTCTAAAGTTACCCTGGATGTTATGAATTTGGATCATTCCCATCAGCTCACCTTCGACAGACCAAACCTCATCATACCTGAACACATTTACCATAGCCTTCCACAGCACTTTTTCGTTTCCATTTAATTGCCATTATTTCGGTGCATTAGATACCTGGAACTCTCCAGCTAGACCTCCCCTAAAGGCCCAGGACTCTTGTTCTCCTTTAGGGAATTGTGCTGAGGACTGACTACGACACCCTGTTAGGAGCAGAGCCAAGCGGACATTGTTACCACAGGATGGGGCTCTGATACAGATGAAGGGAGCGGGGTATGAAGGGGCAATAGAAATGTAAATGATTTCTAATCATTAAAAACATTAACTGAAGTAAATTGCTTCGACTTAAAAGTACTTAAAAGGACGTGATGGGGTTCAGGCATCTAAATCTCATGTTTGTGGAATGGTGTGCTACTCAAATGCAGGGCTTTCGTTCTGGCTACATCAGCTATTAAACAACAAAATGAGGACAGCTTTAAAACACAACCTGCAGATGAGCTACTTATTTTCTGCAGAAAGATAAGAAAACGGTCCTACTCCTCCGCTGATGGTAAAACACTGAGTGACGGGGAGACTTCCTCCTCTCTACAGATCACAACAGAAAGTTTTAGCTGCCATCGCCCCACTGATCTTAGCACCCCGTGTGAAGTCACATTCTCATTTTATCTGTCTTGTCACATGACGGGGAAGCATGAGTCATAAAAAAAACCAGGAAGATCGAACGAGAGGAAGTCGGCACAGTCCCAGAGTTAAAGGGCCTCTCAGTCAAAACAGAAAAAAAAAAGAATGTATCTAAACTGCCTGAACATAACGGCAACGGCTGTCTGAACCTGGATGACAAGAAGCCCTGTCATGTGACCAGCCAAATGCAGCGCGCATGCGTGCAGGACGCCTAACCCTGCCTTGCACATCAAAACAACCTCCTGAGAAGAGCTGACAGCACAGCATGCAGATGCATCCACATGAAGGAACCTTGAACTCAGCATGAATGGATTACTTCAAAAACAGCATCTGTGTGGATTTACCTCCACAAGAATCATGTTTCTTCTTTTTATCCGTTTATTTGAGCTTCCTTTCTCCAATTAGAAAGGAGAAATTCATTTGATGCTTTTCATTTTTTAAAACCAAATAAAACACAGGTTCCTCTGAGCAGGTGCATCAGGCTAGTCTGAACAGCTTTGGTATTTTTTAGGCCTACTGACAGAAACAAAAAGACAAGTTAGGAAGATGCCGCTAAAGAGAGAAATTTTTGGAGTTAACTGGAATTCAAGTTTAAACATCGCTGCGCAAGATGTGACTTCATCCGGAGGGTTGTTTCCTTTCCTCCAATTCAATCTTTTTATACAAATTTGGTTTGAGAAAAAAAAAATAAAAAATTACTCAGATCAAATTCAAAGATGAACAAAGGAAAGAGACAACGCCTGCATTGTGCATACATCGGCCACTGTCCATCCAATAGCAGTAGAAACTTGTACTGTGGATTCTTCCATCTGTACGTAGTGGAGGGAGAAAACAGTAGAAAATGGTTATTAGTAGGTGTTCTTAGTACAACAAGTAGGGAGTTTGTGACTAAGTGCCGGCTGCAAAGCTTCAATCAGGAGAATTCATATCAACCAATGAGACAATAATAAAAATAAAAAATAAAAAGCTGCGCAATATATATAAATGATTTACTCATAGAATTCTTTCTTCAATGTTTAAAGGTGAAATGAGCCTTTTTCCTGCGCAGGTTTTGCTGCCTGCTGTGTTCAACTGTTGGCTGAGATCTCAGCTTTATGCTGTAGAAGAACAGGGTAGAAACCTGGAAATGAAACTGGGTTACAGGGAGTAACCTGCAGGCCATGCTGCTGCTTCAGGATAATCAATGCAAACCTCCAAAACAATGAGACATCATCCAGCAATGAATTCAACTCAAACTATATCAAGTGTTTAACCTCACAAATGTGAGTAAAACCCCCAAAAACCCTCCTTTTTGACAAGTAGTATGGGTCAGTAATGCTCCAGCTAACGGTGCATCAACTTGTCAACAATGTTCGTATAATTAAGTACTGCTCTACTAATTCTAGCATTCTATATTTTCTGTAGTTTAATGCACCAAAGAGCAGCAAATGTGTCAAAAACAACGTTAACCATAAAGATAAAGAGTAATTTTAGCTTTTATTTATACATGTAAATAATAAAAAGTGATGTTATACATTCTTGGAAATGATCATCCAACTACTTTCATAGAGGTAAATTAACAATACACTGGGGAGTTTCAGCCAAAACACTTTTGACATGTTTGAGTTTTCTTTTTTTTTTGTATTATTATAGTTTCTATGCACCAGAATGGCCTTCATTAATCAGTCAGTCAACTTGCTCTCCACATTCGCGTGCGCGTTAGGGCATGGAGGACGGGGGATAGGAGACTTTCCCCACACCCGTCCCCACAGACAGAAATGGAGGAAACTGATGGGAATAACGTAGGACACACAGCAAGCAGCAGTAACCCCGGAGTGGCATTGTCTGTACTGGACATCATAACTCTGGAACTTATTGTTGGATAAACAGAGAGGATGTTAGCAGTGCAAGCGGCATTCAGTCTGACGCAAATATATAAATAATTACAGAAAACAATTTGCATGTGTTAAAAAGTAGATTTTTTTTTTTTATTCTGCTTCATTTGTTCAAAACTGATCTATACTAGCTTATTTATTATTGGTAGGAAAACTACAGATTCAAGGTCTAATTTGCAGAAAAGAAAGAAAAAACTATATTTAATTATAAATAGATAAAAATATCTTCTAATTATGTTAAATTTGAAAAATAACGGAATAATCTTTAAGTTATTAAATCTCTGCACCTGATCGATCACTAATTTCAGTGTCAGCTAAAGTTTTTTTGGTATTTTTTTGGTATTTTTCACCAAGGCAAAGAGGCCCCAAAGTTCCTCAATACATACCGAGCCAAAGAACAAAAGACTTGACCATAGACATGATGCTCTTGATGTCCCAGATGTAAGGGTAGAGGTCAAACAGGATGGTGCGGTTGGCTGTGTTAGACAGCCGTGTGAACATGTGGATGACGGAGCAGCACATGTCTTGAAACTTCTCCGCCCGAAGCCGCCATTCTTCAACCTGAGTGCAAGAGATGCAGAGAGATCTTAGTAAATGGATCTGATCTGATCAGGGAATCAGACCTGCTTTTCTAGTGATGTTACTTTATCTTTATACAAACTAACTTGGCCGGACTGAAATTTAATCTAAATAAAAATCAGTGTTTAAACCATAAAGATGTCTTGTTTGATTTGCACACAGTAATGATGTAGTTCTGGGTTAAACGCTGTAAATCTTTTAAAGGTTTTATGTGACACCGTTCTCCTGTTTACTCCTGTTCTTTTCCACTGTAGTCTGCCAAGATGCCATTACAGAAGAAAACAAATTACAGATGATGCAATATAAGGGAGCTGTTGTATAAACAAATAAGCATGACTCCACACTGTTACAACAGGCAATTTATAATCATACATACGCCCCCCGATGGACACTGAGGGTAGTGTACATCCACCATTTTGTTTTCAGCTCCATTACCAGCAGGTTTAGCCAATAATGGACTGGGGCTTTCTCACAGATATCCCTCTGTTCAGAAAAAAAGCCCAATTCAGAGAAGCAACGCACCTTTTCATTTTCCTTCCTTTTACAGTTGACGCTAACGACGCTGCTGTTGGCTCTTAACCAGTTGAACTCCTTTAACATCTGCGTGGCCTTGGGTCCATGTTCGTATGGCAGATAAAAGAGTTCAGCAAGCAGACACAGGTCCTCCAGTGTGGGAGCCTCTGGCGTGAATAGAGGCTTCTCATTGGGGCCCGGCACATACAGATCCTGGTGGCACAGAGACCACATCTGGACATAAGAGGTTCATTCTATGAGGATTTTAACCTAAAACACAAATATAAACAATCATAGTACCTGTTTAAGCTGATCGTCTGTCTGCATCGGAGCAATATCACTCGCAGAGTCCTCCTGGATTAACTCTTCAGAGGACTTGGACTCCGTCAGACTCTCCTTGTCTGTATCCATAGGTTTTAGGTCCTCTGCCATTTTGTCAGCCAAGATGGGAGCGACATCTTTTTCTTCCGGATCCACCTCTGCTTCTGGCTCATCCACCTTCTCCACCACCATCTCCATCGGCTCCTCATCTGAATCTTTCTTTTCTGTGTCCACCTGCGTACGCCAAGAAAGGGAACATTTTACTTCCTGAGATAAGATGAGCGCAGTTTAACTAAGACTGATGAATGGGAGGAAATCCATGTGATAATATTCAGTATTTAGAAGAAGAACAGCTGTTAGAACAAACTAAGTATATAGACTCACCTCCTCAGATTTAGCCAAAGGATGCTGGAGGGGATCCAGAAGGAGAGGGGGCATCGCAGGAGACATTATAGGCTGCTGGAACACGGTTGTGACTGACGTGGAGGAGCAAAGGGAAGGGGCCGCCATGGAAGTTACGTCGATGGCCGTGCTTTTGGCACCACTCTGAGGCACCTGTCGGCCTACAAGAGCTCAGGGTTAATTCAAAGTATGTTTGATTTAAAAAAGAATAATAATGAAATGTTTGAAACCATTTTGGGGATCAGTCTTACTGTTATATAGGTGAGGCACGCTAAATTCTGTCAACCATTCAGTCAGAGCCAGCCTTAGTGCAAGCTGTGGACTGTAGAGCATGTCTGTCTCCAGCTCCTCATCACTGCCTTCATTCTCCAGCTTGATCTGGATGGACACAGTGCTGTCCTCACCATCAGCTGATCGACAGAAAGAGAAATAAGATTTAGTTTAAAAAGTAATAGCTATACATGCGGTGTAAGACAAATGTGCAGGTTTGTATCAGTGTGGAGAACAGAGTTCTTATGGTTAGTGTTTCCATTGGACTTCAAATGATTTTCAGATTAGAATGTAACGTGTAAGAAACTGATGTAAAAACTTTTCAAATATGTTACTGAGAAAAATTGCATTGTTTGAAAGATAAATGTGGGTGGAAGACTCATCTTGTTTGGGTTACCCTAAACCTAATTCAGATAATTTAAACCAAAGACTGTCATCTGCAAATATCTTCTTTTTATGGAACGTTTACAAAATACTGTATGATATCCAAACTGAACCCTTATTAAGAACAAACAGTACCAGATTATACACTGCTCCCCAAACTGGCAGCATATTTTAATTTAGATTTTACTTATTTGAAACTGATTTCAGGTTTTACATGTTTAAAAGGTGAACAAGATGAGATGTTGGGCCATTAATTAATTTATTGATTAATCAAATTGTCTGAGTAAAGATAAAAGTTTTGGAAGATCTGTATTTTTTTCTCCATTCAATTCACTGATTGGTCTTCCAGAGCTTAGATTAGCATCAGTTCACCCCCCTTTGTTCTTAGATGCACATAACTGGTAAACCAGCTCTCTTTGTGATAACACTTTAATGTGTTATATTTTAATTGTTTGTTGTCTTACAAGCAGGTTGCGCAGCTTGAATTTCTGGCTGATTAAAATAAAAGCTACTTTCTGGAAGTAAGTCATGCAATTTGTTGTTTTTTGTAACAAAACCTAATGGAGAAAGCAATGATATAGGAAATTTAATGTTTAAGCCATAAATCCCAACCCTACAAGGAAGGAAGTCTTAAGATCTTTAAATGTTAGAAATGTTTAACTTTCAAAGCTGAGTAGGATTTGTCATTAAACGATTTCTTCATCAGCTAATACTTACTCATGACCACATCCTTGCGGACCCCGTTCATGTTAGACTTGTACCAGGTGGCCAAAGTGTGAATTGCGACAAAATTTGATTCAAACTCGCAATTGGGATTGGTGAGGACCCCCTTCAACCTGGGAATCAGTTCCGTTGAGCGACCCTTGTACGGCCCTAAGAAAAGCCGCTTCTGGTCATAATCATTGGCATGAATGTTGTCCCAGATCACAGGGGCTCTTCTCAGGATCTTTGACACCTCCTCAATGGACTCTACTGGGATTTCTTTAGAAACCACTTTGGGACCTACACACAGAATAAAATATTCAAACCAATGATGAAAACGTCCGAACAAATGAGATGGTGCTCATCACACTCATACACTCACCTGTCCACAGCACATCAATGCTAGGCAGCAATTTCTCTCCAACCGTGTGGAGGTAGGGAGATTGCGAGACATTTGGGTAGCAGAACGTCCCACAGTACTCTACAAAAACAAATAACACAGGCGTTCAGAACTATATCAATTTTGCAAAAACAAAAAAACAACTTATGGAATATAACTGTAGTACCTGTGGGGCAAAACAGGAAGGTTTCGGGCTCTCCCAGGTACTGGTAAATCTCATTTGTTAAAGAAACCTGAGCATGAGCAAAGGAGCTGAACACTTCTTTATCAGCAGGGCACATGTTGTGGTCAATATCATCAAAAAGTAAGGCAAAGGACTTGCAGCCAAAATGTGTAACCTGCAGGAAACAAAGAAGATACATTTTTAAAAAGGGGATTGATTGAGTTTCTGGTACCTTAGGGATGTTCAACCCTGGTTTAAGGTAATCATCTTTTGGAAAATTAAACAATTAAATACCTGATCAAGTTTTCTTTTAAGTGCAGTGACCTCTTTCTGATTGGAGAAGGTTATGTCTAACCCAGGGGAGATGGCATATATAAACTCTATTCCATGCTCCTTGGCAGCACTAACTAAAGTCATAAGTTGTTCTGTAACAGATGATAGGGGGGAAAAATGGTATACAGACATTTAAACAGTATGATTTGGCTTTCTTAAATCATATTTTATGGTAAGAATCAATTACAAAATATTCACCAGCTTCTTCCACTGAATACATCTCTCTCCAGAACATTCTGTGTTTGTAGTCATCTTTAGGTGCATATAGATATGTGTTCAGTCCCCATTTCTGTTGCCTGTAATTCAGTCAAAATCAAATAGGGAAATAAGTGCCACGAAATAAAAAGCCCAGCTGCCGTCTGATGGACTCAAGACTAAATATTACCTTCTGAACAGCTCTTTTCTCTGCTCCATAGTCCAGGGGCGCCCATAGAACCCTAAGGAAGAGAAATTATACAAGTTTAACAAGTCAACATGGCAGCTATTTGAAATGACACATACCTGGAAGTAGGTTTATACCAGAAAAAACATCAGTGCTATTTTTGCAATAAATAATCAGGTAAAAAAAAAATTTTTGGCATCTGGTAATCAATAATACTTTTAGATAATCTGATGAAAAGATTCAGTGGAAAGGATGATCCAAGATAGTGTGGTGGGCAAAAAGATGTTAAAATATTCCCAATCAATATGGTCTTAGCATGGGTGGAACATTGAGCTGGCAAATCAAAGAAAAAAACCTGCTATGCAACACCTCTTTTTGCAAAAACCGTCATTTTATTTTAGATTTTATTATTATGCAAAGAACAGCTCTGACTACAAACATTCATCTGACATTATCTTCTTGAAATCTAAATTATAGTTTCTGCGCAGCAATCTAGTATGGTGGGCACATATTTGGTGCAAACAAATGCCCACATTATGCAAAAGCACATGCATGCAAAATAATTCCAATATATGATCCGTAATAAATCAAAAACGTTAAAAATATGCTAATTAAAATGCCATCAATCTGCCTTCAAACAACAAAGAATATGGAACCAGTGCAGCAATTTTACTTTCGATATCTTCGCAGGTATAAAAGACTAAATATATAGATTAAATGTTTAGTGTTAGCCACAGTAGTACCTTCGACAACCCCACTAATGAATTTTCTCTGGCCCGTCGTTTCCACTACGATGCCGGGGTCCGCCACTGGGCCCGGGGCCTCCACGCAAGCCTCTCCAGAGACTGGGCTGGGGCTCGGCTCTACATCTAACGGAGGAGTGTCTAAAATCTTGTCTTTCTGAACCATCGTAGAAATGCTTATACGATTCAATCAAGAAATCAAAACGAAAATTGACACAAAAAACACGGATTTTACGTTTAAAGGACCAGCAGGGTCCCCTCAAAGGAAATGATCCGCGTCGCCCTCCGTCGTTAAAGCTCACAATGTGAGCAAATACGTTCCTCCTTAAAAAAAATATCACAACCTACTTTTGCTAAATATTTCTTAAGAATTGTATTCAGACCGCAAACGACGCTGTAGTCGTGAATAAATTTTATAAATCGAGAAAAGTGCTCGTCCGTCTGGGTTCGACCATCCTCTTCGGTTTATGAAAAATTTAACCTACTTTTCTTCGCTTCTTCCTGTTTACACCGAGTGCGCATGCTCAGGAGACTGGCTCAAACCGGTCAGAACCGGATCTGGATGACAAAACAGCAAAGCTTGTAGGCAAGCAAGAGATGGATAACATCATCACTACTGCAGAAGCCATTGTTACTCAACACTAACTTTGCTTTTTACACATCTGTATTTAACTGTCTATATTTATAAAGCAACAGTCTTATTTATAATAAAATAAATATATAAAATATATAAAATTAATATTGAAATACATGCTAGACTTTATCCATCTTCACTAATTGAAAGTTTTACACATTTGTTTAGCTACCCATTTTTATATGTATATATATATATATTTTATACATGATGATATGAGGATGGAATTACTGCAGGTTGATACTCTTCTGCAAAAAAAGCCTAATCTTTTCACAGATGTAATCCTATTTTTTTATACTTTCGTACGAACAATCTTTATGACTATTCTGAGACAAATGCCACCAAACCTAGGTACTAGAGTTTATTATAAACATCGTTTCCTGTTCATTTGAATGAAGAGTTCTGAAGATTTACTGTTTTGCATTTGGATCTAGTGCAACTAACATTTGAGCAAGACCCTTAACCCCTGATTGCTCCCTGGGCACCCCACAATGGCAGCCCTCTGCTCCCCAACCAGATGGGTTAAATTTCTCATAGGTTAGATCAATAAAGTTGAATTATTATTATAACAAAGCATGACATAAAGTAAGATAGTATTACTTATCCAAATGCTGCCTGAATATTTGAGGTTTTTGAGAGTGCTTTATCATACTGTAAGTAGCCATTAGTTAAAAAGGAATAACATCCTCAACAAGATAGTCAAGGGGTTAGCTATGAAAATGTTCTCCATACCATTAAACCACCAGCAGCAGTCTAAACTGCTGATACTTGACTAGATGATTCCTTTTCCCAAGAGGTTCATATCAAATGCTGATGCTACAATCAGAATTGCACTGCTGAAATGAGATTCCAAGACAACCTAAATTCAAAGTTGGGTTTATCCTGAATTAATTATAGCCTCAGTTTTCTTGGTGAGAGTTGACAGGTGTAAATGAAGAATAAATGCATTTTGTGCTCAGACTATAGTCTATTCCGTAAAAGTACCGTAAAACTTTATGGATTAACTATGACCTGGATGACTGAGAATCTTCATCAGCACTATAGTCTATATACCTTCTGGTTCATTCTTGTGTGTGATTTTGAAATGCTTGGTGCCATGAAGCCATTACTCCAAAAGAAACACTTAAAGGAATAGTACACCCAAAACATGATTAGCCTTCATTTTCTACTCACCCCCATGCTGAACAACACTCTGGAGTACTTTTTTGATATCTCAAATGCATCTGGAGATCTGGGAGGCTTCTTGCTGTCTGCTGACATTCAAATAATGGAGGTCTATGGCGCCCGAGACAGAAAGGTCCATAAAAGTCCACAAAAAACATGTCAATATTCCTCCATACTGCTCGTCCAATGTATTCCAAGTGTCCTGAGTGGGTAGCATCCAGAATTTACTTGAAACGAAGTCATTTAGAATGTTTTTAGAGCATAAACAGTAGTGTATAGGATTTCCTGAAAGCGCGCGCCTGCAAGTTCACGACGCTACGGAAACTGCGGCACACCAAACCAGATGAAAGTGCGCATTCAGCTCGGCAAAGAACTCATGCTCTTCCTCAACACTGAAGTCCTCAGACATTTTTCTTTCGTTGTTTCCTTCTTTGCACAGGTAAACAGCACATTTCTTCTTCTACGCTTGCATTATCGGCAGAGCAGACGCTGAATGCGCACGTTCATTTGGTTTGGTGTGCCAGCTTCCGTAGCGTCGTGAACGCGCAGGCGCGCGCTTTTAGGAAATCCTATACACTACTGTTTATGCTCTAAAAACATTCTAAATGATTTCGTTTCGAGTAAATTATGGACGCTACCCACTCAGGACACTTGGAATACATTGGACGAGCAGTATGGAGGAATATTGACACGTTTTTTGTGGACTTTTATGGACCTTTCTGCCTCGGGCACCATAGACCTCCATTATTTGAATGTCAGCAGACAGCAAGAAGCCTCCCAGATCTCCAGATGCATTTGAGATATCAAAAAAGTACTCCAGGGTGTTGTTCAGCATGGGGGTGAGTAGAAAATGAAGGCTAATCATGTTTTGGGTGTACTATTCCTTTAAATCCCAGAATACAATTTGCAATAATCATCCAAGAGGTGAGCTGAAATTTAATTATTAATATATTTGGAATAATTATGGGGAAATTTTTAAGTCTTAGAACATCATCCAAAATATTAAATACAAGGGAGGCATCATGTTAGAGGGCTTTTTTTGCTACAGGAGTATCTGATGCTCTTCAGAAAATTGGAAGGCATAAAAAAAAAGATTTTAACTAAGAATACATGAGAGCTTTGGTGTAGATGGGGCTTCAAAATAAACAATTACATGAAGCATAAAGCTTTTCTGATTAATAAGTTGCTTAAGGACGGAGTCAGTGCTGTGGATTGGCCATCAAAAAGCCAAAGAAACTATGGATGAATTAAAGACATTCAAACCAAGTCATGCAGTTTAAAGGCAAGAGTAATAAATGTTAAAAAGTGTATGTAAACCTCTAGACTTTAACAAAATGAAAAAAAAAAATGGTTAACAATTGGATCAGTCCTTCTGGTGTTTAGAAAATAGAATGCTGGGGATCCTAGTGGACCCAGGATAGTAGAGGTTTATTCTATATTTCATGTCCAAACAAATGTTTATTTGTGGAGGTTTCTAGAATACACCTGTGTAAATCTAGAAATGCACAGCTCAAGACGGCTTCAGGTTGGCGAATCTCTGCAATTCAGATTTCTTTTATTGGAGGTTATTACGGCACTAGTGGCTTGTTTTTTTTGTATGGTGGGCTGACAGGAAATGGGTACAGAGAGGGGGAGAGACATGCTGCAAAGGAACACAGGTCAGATTTTAACCCAGGGCGGCCACGTGGAGGACTAAGGCCCTGAGTGCTAACCACTGTACTTCCAAAGCATATCCCCATTCCATTTTCACAAAGAGGGCACTTCCAGTTAGTAAATTAAACTTTTTTTCCAATGTGTTTCACCTCTGATGTTGGATGCTGTGCAGATGAAATAACTTTTACAATAGCTTTTCATTTTTCTACATTTGTTATTGCAACCATACCAAGTTGGGATGTTCCAACTAGGACCATCTTATTAACATCTCAAAAAGCCATCTACAGGTCCTGGTAGTGCTGATAAGGAGGGCAGAGAATAGATTGGAAGAGAAGGAAATTCAAGCCATTTTGTCCATAAATCATTATGGTCAATGTGAGATGTTTTAGTTACAAGTTAGAACTTTGAGCCTTCACAGGGATCCAGAATGCAGTATTGTTTTACGGCAATATGGCGGCAGAATCATTCCCCTGACTCAACACCTCTCTGGCCATACAATAACCCAGAGGTTTAAAGGCTAGGAAGCAAAATATTAAGGGTTACGTTTGAGAAATGAATGTGTTCACCTTTGGTTTCAGCAATATGTTGCATTCTTAATTTAATCTGACAGACCTGAGTCAATTGTTAGATTTTATTTGGATAAACTCATTGCAAACTTACAATGCATTGAAACTGTTCTCTACACATGCCCCAGGAAGATGTTGACAGGTTGTAGCACCCTGAAAAAAAAAGTATTTGTTTTACTTCCAGCTTTTTCAGTATAGTTTTTACAAATTGGACTACTAATATACTACTAATGCTTATATAAGCAGAACTTGAGTTGAGGGGCCCTTAGAAAAATCGTAAAAATCAGCCCCCTGCTTAAAGTACAGGGACTGACTGCAGTTCTACTAAAATGTTTTTTTTTCTTTAAACAGGACTACTGTATATACGCCAATATTGTCTTTATAACCTTAAATCAGTATCCAGGTTCTTCTGACAAATGTTGACCACACAACTGCCCCCTAGTGGACATTCCTTAGTTTTACACCATTGTAACCAGATAAATAGCTGCACCTAAAGTCCTTCCCCACCCCATATGTAGATGGTGGAATGGTTCTAGCTTCTACCATGTGCTTGGATGATCTACCACATGTGTGTAGTAAAAACACCACAAGTCTATTCTTACAAGATGGTACTTAAAATAAATCACTGAAATCCAAGTAATTGAAAACCAAAATAATACAACCAAAACCATTTTACTTTTTTATTCAAGCTTGTAGTACATTTATTGCATTACATGCTCTTCTGAAAATAAGGTAGTTCCTCTCCTTTTCGACTTTAAACATTCCCTCATACAATTGAAATTTAATTGTACATTTAAATAAACTTAAAAAAAAAATCTTTTCTCCATCTGTTAATTTTTTTTTAAACTCATTTTTAAGTTTCATTATAAATTCTCACTTCAATAGAAGGTGTTAGCCTTGAGAAACAAAATAAGCACAGTGTAGCAACCAAAATGTAATAAAACATTTTTTGCAGTTGCAGACACCAGTCGCCTGAGGTATGCGTCAGCAGCTTCCCATCGTAGACCTCATGTTACCTCTTCAGGCTCTGCTGAGCCTGCTTCAGTAAGGTGTCGAAGTCTAGTGCGTGATACTTGCCTTTTGTAGGCAAGGGGTCATACTCTCTATTTGAATCTAAAAAGAGGAAAATGGGAAATGAATTAAATAGCAGCAAGACTTAACAGCAGACAGTTAGCCCAATAGTTAAAGATCCAAACCATGTTCTGAGCAAGTATTAAGTTCAACGCAATAAAGTTTTAAGCTACTGTATCTATAGGAGCAATCAAAAAAATAACTTAGCTGAGGGAAAAGGGGTTTCTATTTAGAGCATTAAAGCTCAGATCTACTGCAAACTTGTAATCAATCTAAATATTCTGTTTGTCCAGGGTAAAGGGAAGATTATACTTCTGCAACCGCAAACATCAAATGTCGCGAACCAGATTTGCTGGTATGCTTCTGCACCGTCAGTCTGGAATTTCTAGGGACGCACAGCAATTTCCCGCCAAAGCGCAAGGGGGAGCATATTCGAAAACTCGCGAGAACTTCGACGGATTGTACTTCTGAACCTCTTCAATCAACCTTTTGTCGTAATCGTCCATTGTTTTTGTTCCCGTTTTTAAAAATTGCACGCCCTGGCACCGAATCGAGAAGGATGACCTCAGACAACCGGAAAGGCATAGCAAGGACCAATCACAGCTACTTTTTGTCTGAGCACTTCCGCTCGAGGTCTGCGGCCAACGATGCGTAGTCAGCTGGTATCAGATACAGAACCTCTGCGCGGGGGGGCGGGGTTGCGCACAAAGAAAGATTTGACGGTTGCAGAGGCTATGCGTCAGAAGCATAAATTGGCCTCAAGACTTTAAAGTTCTTTTCTGATGTAGATGTAGCAGTTTACTCGGCGCTAAACCAAAATGCATTTACGGAAAATATTGCAAAAGGAAAAATTGCTAAATTTGAAGCTTGGCGACTGATTAACAGTTCAACTCTAGCAGGTTTCATGCTCTAGGCTCTACTTGCAAAATGTCTGCTTTAATAAGTGAATAGTATGTGCATCGTACACCCCGTTCCGCAAGATATGTGACTGGCATAAAATTTTGTGTTAAAGATTAACAACACTGAATTAGTAATCACTGGTTTTAACCTGAAATTACAGGGAATCTCCAGCAATAATAATTCAAAGTAAAGTATCAATTTATAACTTTTATTTTCTTTCTTATTGTTCTTTAAGCATGTACAAGATACTATTGTTTATATGCTTGAAAGACAGTTAAACTCTGACAGTTAACATTTCCAAGAGCAGCAGGGATTATAACCCAAACTCACCAAACCATGCCTATTGTTCCCTACCAGGAAGGACAATTGTCATTTAACTTTAGGAAGCTCACGCCGCCACGCAAAGCCGGAAATTTTAGTACACCAAAGTTTACACCCTATGAAATATTCCCAGCCAACGGCCTGACCAACAGGCTGGAAAACTAACTTCAGCCCTAGAGTTTGTACTCTGCATATTTCTATACTATGATTTTTGTTTTATTTGACTTGTGCAATGTTTCAATTCTCTGAAAAACTAAGTTTATGATTTAATTAGCTGCAAGTCCTAATTATCCACATTTACAATAAAACACTAAACACCTCCCAAATAACACTTTGCACTGTAGGTTTTTGGCGTTGAGTTTAATTACTGAATTTTTCTTTTTATCATATTTTAATTCACCCACAAGCACCTACTCTCAAAACAAAATGGTTTTCTGGAGAAAAAAAAAGAAAAAAAAAAAAGGCAGAACTACTTTGCAACCATGCTGGGAACAGCAGGAACCTCACAGCATGCTTACCTAAGTCAGCATAGCTGGACTGACAGAACTGTCTCCTTCCACCAAAACAGAGATCAAAGGGAAGCTCGTCAGGTTTGCGCAGCTTGCTGCCATTTTCAATGGCTGTAAACGCATCCTTGGTGTTGTAATAAGTCACAAACCCATAGTTATCCCTGTGAGAAATGACAGCGCGTCAGCAATCTATTTCACGTTTTAACAGCGCTTAGATTAAGTTGAAAGCGTTTATTGAATGTAGCCTGCATTTAAAAAGGCAACCTGGGGATGTTACCAGGAAGCCCCAGTTATGAACAAGCTTACATTCGATCTGGCACTGTAGCTTGGCCAAGAAGGTCACAGAAAAGACCCACCAGGTTCAAAGACAGTGCCGTATATCAAAACATGATCATGGAAGCAAACACTTCTTTGTGCTGGGATGTACTCACCCGTGTTCTCTAAAGTGCAGGGTACATTCCTCAATTTCACCGAATAAAGAAAAGCGCTCCCTGAGCTCTCTTTGGGTCATGCTTCCCCGAATTTTGCCAACATAAACGACCCGCCTCTCTTCCTAGGAAAAAACAAAAAAATTACCCGATCAGATTAGTAATAAAACATATTTGGGAAAAAAAGGAAAGAAAGCCTCCATTACTTGCTGAACTTACAATAGCTTTCTCCTTGCGTCTTTTTGTCTCATCAATATTTGTCTTTGTTCCATGAAGGCCTCTTGGTCTGTATGAGGGGCTGTAAGAAGAGTTAATCAAAAGTTACAGCAATGCTCCATGTAATGGCTGACATGCAGAAAAGCAAGGTGCATGTACCTGTGCAACCCCATGCTTCCACTCCACTGAACTCGTCTTTGAGGAGACAGAGACCGCGACCTAGAACGGCTCCAAGATCCAGAGCGTGAGGAGGAGTAGGAGTATTTCCTCCTCCTGGGAGGGGACCGAGACCAAGAGGGAGACGAGTGGGAAGAGGATTGGGAGGAGGGGCTTCGACTGCTGTCTGAATTCCGACGTCGATACCTACAGCAGAAAAATGCAACGATGGGGATGAGGACACAAAAACACCCCAAAAAATGAATATGTAGCAGCAAAATGAAAGACAAACCTTTTCCTCTGTGGAGATCTGGACCTAGATCGAGATCTAGAGGAATAGCTGTCTGAGCAGCTAGACGCTGGGCTAGGGGAGCGGTAAAATCTTTTTCTTGACCGCCCTCGAGTTCTTTCTTTGGGACTGCAACTGGGACTAGGGGTCGGAGAATCAACATACCGGCGGTAGGACCTTGCTGATGGTCTTCTTCTGGGGCTTGTGACACATTCCTGCTGGGATGGAGAAGCATTAGGAGTCTCTGTACCAGAGCACTCCCCTGCCTCGGTTTCCATGTTTTCATTCACAGAGGCTTGTGGACAATTTTGTGTTATAGATAAAATCTCAGAATTTGTGGTAGACTGGGTTGATGCAGCGGAGACAGGAGGTGGCGTGGGTGTTGGGCCTGAAGGGTTCTGGTTAACCGGTTTAATGGGGAAGGCAGATGGCTGTTTAACATTCCAGCACTTGCTTGGCTCGCCTGGGGAAACGCTTTTGTTGGAGAGGCAATAGTCGTGATCCATGCATGCTAGATCTGGGGAAATTGGGGCAGCAGCAGGGGTGGCTTTACTACGCAACCTAAATAGGGGTAGAGGCTGTGCCTCTATCTGGATCACCTTTGAGGGGCTGGGCTTTGATGCTTCAGAGGTTTTAGATTTTCCCAACTGAGTCAAGGGGGCCAGAGGTTTCCACATCTGGTTGGGGGGTGTAGTCTTTGAAACCAGAGCTGAGGAAAAGAAATTAAAAGGTAAAGGATGAGGACCTTTACATGGAATAGCATAGGAAAAGAACTAAAGTTAATATTTCTTCATCTATAACATTTGAACTGAATTACCGGCATTGCATGGGAGGTCATTAGTGCCTGCACACTTCATTACAGCCTTCTCTGGAACCACTGCAGCTCTGCAAAGCAGACCGAGCGCCTCAGTTAGCATCGTACAAAGTGATGTGACTGATAAACAGGAGGACTGATAAACATGGCAGATTTTGCGGTAGGTCTTGGCAAAAGGTGAATTTGGGTCACCTCCACACACTAAAAGTCAGTCAGTAATCTGGAGCAGCGTCAAAGGCTGTAGGGTAACTCACCTCGAGTTTCCTACAGCTGCTGCTCTACCAGAGACCTCCGGCACACATTTTTCTTTTGCTAAAGGAATAGGGAAATAAATGTCTTAGCACCGGGAACCAACAGAAGACACACAAAAATTATTTTTAATATGAGAGCCATATTATGCATTCAAAACAATCCATTGGTTTAGATACACTATTCTTACAGCCTAGGATCATTTTATCAATATTTAAAAGAGGCTGACAAACATGTTTTGGTGGAAATCAAAGCATAGTAAGGATTTTAAAAGTTACGAGTGAAAGAAACCGAAATGTGTTATCTACGTTGTTAAAAATGAGCATATATGATGCCACCTATCCATGATGTTAAAACTACCATTTGTAAGCTCTGCCTGGACAGCCTCTAATCGGCCACCCCCTCTGAATGTCCATACAAACACAGCTGGAGGGGGGTGGGGGGGTTGCTAAATGAATCTGCAGACAAGGCAGAATTGCAGCAGTACAGAATACAGGAGCCCCCTGCAGAACCCAGCCCACCTCTCAATTATAGAAATCCTTCTGTAAAGCCATGAAAAATGGACCCTTCAGCTACTTTTAGCTCAGTGCTACGGTTTACCAATGAGAACCACTGTGATACCGAACAGCTGACTTGATGTTTAGGAAGCACTTTAAGATCTGAAATAAACAGCAGGCAGCAGTAAATCAGTGATTACCTTGTGTCTCCTCAAACCGCTCTAGTAAACTGGTCATGTCAGCAGCCTCAATACCTTTAAAAACAAAAGAAACGCATAAGCACAGTGTACTCTGATGGGGAGCTCTAACACATGCATGGTTTGCAATTATACCCGTGATCTAAAGTCCAATAAAGCCTAGAGATGCACAACAGACTAGCTGTAGAATAAAACTGGCTGAATTTTAGCAAGATATTAGCAAACTCCCTTTATGGACAGTTATGAGGGATTTCTGGATTGGGAAATATTGGCCATCTTTTGGCTCCCCCCCAAAGGAAGACACGATGACTTTTGATTTTGTGTTTACTGCATTAGGAGCTAATCAATGACTGGCTACTAAATGCTGAGCGGTGCATCTGTAATAAATATGGCTGAGCATTGATTGAAAGGTCAAGAACTGATTTGGATTCTCAAGATTTAGAATAAATTATTTCCAATCCATTTAATCTGAAACTGGATTGCTGGTATTAAAAACTTGCTTGCCGTTATCTCAATTTTATTTATTGATAATATTGTAGCTATTATATTAAATGCAATGCAAAATAAAGATTAAATGGCAAACTAAAATAGTTGAAGGCGGTTTAAAACGCTTATGGATCTTAGGTTTCATGAATCATGCTTTGGGAAATGAGAATCGATTTAGAATTAGAGAATTGATGTTTTTAAACACAGCCCATGTAGTAAAGTACTCTGTGCAGCATCCAAACTCACCCATTTCACTGGTAAACATTTGAATCAGCGCCTGAGTGTCACCGTTTGCTTTCTGGGCTGCAGCAGGTCTCTCTTTAGAAGCCGCCACAGCAGGATGGTTTATGCGATTATGGGAACCCAAAGAGGGTGCAGCACATGGGGGGGTGCTTTGCTCTTTGGGTTTGGGGATCTTTCTATCCGATGTGGGTGGACCACTTGAGGTAGAAACAGCGACCCCAGGAATCTTCTGGGAAACGGCAGAGACACTGGGGACTGACCCAGCAGCAGCACCGGGGTTTTCTATATTTGTAGTGGTTTTGGGGCAGACTCTAGTGTCCTGTACAGACTTTGGATTCACAGACTCAGCTTGTCTTCCTGAACTAGGAGAGGAACACATCCTGTCTGCTTGGATTGAAGGCTTTGAAGGTGCAGGAGGAGCTAAGCTCCGAGGCACACGGGGATCAGTGGGCTTGGCAGAGGTTTGAGGGGGTGCGGCTGAAGCATTGGCTGAATCAGGGGGAGCAGTTGGGGACATTTGGGGTGGTTTGGAGGGATCCTGGGTTTGCTGGGGTTTAGGAGCAGCAGCTGAAGATTTGCTGGATGAAGAAATCATGTAGGCTGGTGGCTGCAACAGAGCCTGGGGGGTGGGGGGTGCACAGGGTCCCCTTGGCTGCCAGGCAGGTTTCACCTCCACCTCCTCATCTTTCTTTGCTGCCTGGGGGGCGACACGTTTCGGGTCCCTGGGGTTGGGGTCAGGCAGGTGGGGTATAGGGGGGAGCTCCTTGGGGGCCTCTGGAAGGCTTGGCCACTTGGTGATGCTCTCATATGGTTTTTCCACTGGAGCGGGCTTTTTCTGCTGCCGCAGTCTTCTGTACTCCTCAAGACTGAGCGACTTGGGTTTGGGTTCTGGGACTGGAGGGGTAATGCTGATAGGAGGGGGGAGCTCAGCAGCAGCAGGTTTAGGGCTTTCTGAGGATGTTGGAGGGAGGGAAGCAGAGGGAGGTGTAGAGGAGCCTCCAGTTTTTTCTCCTGCGGCTGAAGCCGGAGGAGGTGTTTGTGCTTCACTGAGCTGCTGGGAGCTCTCAGCTGTGGCTGGGCAAGTGAGCAGCGTCTCATTGGCTGCAGGGGTGGTGATCCGTCTGATCAACAGCGGTGGGACAACTTTTTCTGTCTTTTCAGGAAGCGGGGCTGCTGTGGAGTTTTCCTTCTTTTTTTTAGATTCTTTTACATCTTCAGGTTTCGGAGGTGGCCTTGGTGGAGCAGGAGCCTTTGGACCTTTCTGTACCTTTTCTTCCACAACCTTTTTCTCAGGATTTTTGGGGGGGATGGCCGCCACCCTTCTTACCCTGCCACTCCTGAGGACCCTTCCTTCTACAGGCGCCGGCGGCTGCTGGTTCTCTTTGGATTTCTTTTTCCTCCTCGAAGGGCTTTTCATTTTTCTCTCCTTCTTACTCCTAACAACTTCATTCTTCGCTTCTAAATGTGCAACTTGAGTAACTGCAGCAGCAA